>NC_092335.1:596671000-596978000 GCF_046630445.1 Rutidosis leptorrhynchoides
ACAATATAATAATTATGCTTATTTAAACTTCCGTAACCATGATGTTTGACGTTTTGATTATTTATTACCCAGGGTTAATTGTCATTTGTCCTGGATGTAATTGAAACCTATCTGGGTTTTGCCCATAATAGTTCATCGGTCATAATTATAAAATGTTCGGCAAATTTAACCTTATACCCAAAGTCAAATATTCCAACTAATTGGGGATTCGAACTGTAATAAGGTCTTAATACTTTGTTTAATGAATACACCAGGTTATCGACTGTGTGTAATCCAAGGTTTTAATACTTTGTTAACAATTACACCAATTACCCTTGAATGTAATCCACCCCTGTTTTAATGAGTCCAGTGACTATTAATCCATCCCCGTGTCCGGTCAAATGAACAATAATTTGTATTTATAAATATCCCGCTCATCGTATCCGATTAAGCGTATGTGGTTATATATAGATACGTCAAATTGTAACCTTTATATTAAATTAACGAGGTATCATTAATTTAATATAAAGCCCATTAATAGCCCATAGTCTAATTTCCACAAGTGTCGTTCTTTTATCCAAACCCCAATTATGGTACAAAGCCCAATTACCTCATCTTTAATATTTTTAGCCCAACATCACGATTACTTCAATTTAAATAAGCATAATAATAACTTAGTTACGAGACATTAATTTAAAAAGGAGAACATAACTTACATTGATTATTTATCGCGTAGTGTTACACGGACAGAATTTTGACTTTAGAACCCGTAAATTAACCTTTGCATAACCCAAAACTAACTAATATAAAACTACACTATATTATATATATATATATATATATATCATATATTATATATATATATATATATATATATATATATATATTATATATATATATTATACAGAGGGAGTAAAGAGATTGAATTGGTGTACATAAACTACAAAATTCGTCGCCTTTTATAGATGTGGCCAGCCTTTCCCTGCCATGCGATCGCATGGGATTAAGGAGGCCATGCCATGTGATCGCATGGCCAGCCTGTCCAGGACACATTCTTCATTTGAAACGTGGGCGGCTCTTATTTATTTATTATATAATATAATATATATAATTTTATATAATTATATATATATATTATATTATATTCTTGTGCATAGTTGACTTATAATTTTCGGCCCGTTGCGTCGCGCGTTGATAGTTAGCTCAGGTCCTGCTTCCGAATTTTCGAACGTCCTTTCGTACTATTTAATATCTTGTACTTTGCGTTTCGCAATTTGTAATTTGCAAAAAAAATTATTTTCCTTAACTCCCAAAATCCGCGCAAGTCTTTTATGTAACGACCCGACAAAGTCGTCATTGACGGCGCCGTTAACTTAGGTCCCGTTGCGTGGTTATAGTCTCTATATGAGACGCGTTTGACCAAAATTATGTCGCATTCATTTAAAACGTATAAGACTTGCAAAGTTCGGTTTACCAAAAGGATCGACAACAAGTTTAAGTGTACAAAAGTTATAAAGTGTAAATGAAATAACTTGCGACATAATTAGTTTAAAATCACGGTTTGCTATAAATAGCGTAAGTATGTATGTATGCTTGACTCCAAGCAAGAAATCAGAGTGTATGTATGTATGCTCGACCCCAAGCAAGTATGAAAGTACGCGGAAGCATGTATCAAATAGCCAAGTATGAACCTGAGAAACATATAGAAAACTGTCAACGAAAAACGTTGGTGAAATCATAGGTGTATTAATAAAAGTTATATTTTGAACCACAAGATTTAGTATTTCCATAAATTGATCATCCAAAAGTTGCATTCCAAAAGTTGGTTCGCGAGCACCCAATTATCAATGCTTAACATTTCCTTCCATAGAACCCCATCACTTAGTGTTAGAACATACACTGTTTCACGAAAATATATTCCATTCGTAAACGGTAGCGAACCGTTTGAATGAGGGTTTGTCAAACCCATATGGATCCATACAACATAAGTTCTCGCTTACACCCGGCAAGTGTAACTAATGATAATCGAATTGAGGATTTTTGTTCTAAACTCGCTGTAGAATGTTTGTTTCATCGGACTTGTGTTCAAAACATAAAAGTAAGTAGTATAAGATGTAACAAAGTATATGTTTCTCAGCCCACGATTTAAAAGTATAAAAGTTGTTGAAAAGGTGGGACTATGATCTCACCTCGAGTGCACGAGTATAAAAGTACTTCACAAAGTAAACGTGTGCATGATAGTTGCTTAGCCTTGACCTAAACAAGTAAGTTGTATTAATTAACCGGTTACGTCACAAGGTCGGGCGAAATGTGTTCAATTAGTCCTATGGCTCATTACGACTCGATTATATAGCATGTGAATCACGTTGTCAAGTTTCATGCAAGAATCAAGTATAAAATAAGATTAGAACGATTGTATAAGTGTTTTGTTAAGTTTGACTAAAAGTCAAATTTGGTCAAAGTCAACGAAAAAGTCAACGGGGTCGGGTCGGGTCCCGAACTATTTTTCTGAGGTTTTTATTCATATATAAGCATGTTAGAACAAGTCTCATGTGAATCGGAGGTCTAGAACGGGCCAAACATTTTTCACATTTGGGACAAGGAGGTCAGAACCTGGCCCCCTTATATGTCGCGCCGCGACAGGAAAGGGCCGCGCCGCGGCAAAGGCCGGGTGCTGGTGCCTGGCCAGTCCCAAATGTTCAAGTCTCAATCCAAAATTCAAACAAACACAAAACACAAACCGTAAACACTTAGAACTCGTATCTTATATCGCTAGAAAGGTAATTTGACAAAGAACACAACTAACTACTTTTCATCAAGCAAAAACATCAATTACAATAACCGAAATCTCGTCAAGTGATCACAAAAGGTTTATTTTCAAAGTTTCAAGTTCATCAAATGCATTTTAAGTTTCGGGAATCCAATTCTCACATATGATATGCCGTTTTGAAGGTAATGAGGCATACATTACAACTAAACACTAACAATTAACATTCCATGGCATTCAAGCATCCAAAAATTCATGTCAAGAACTATCAAACCCTAGTCAAACATCTCAAAATCAATAATCATGCTTTTGAAGTTTTCTTAATCAACCTACACATCAAATTGAAGCTAATGATGCTAGTAACACATTTAATACATGAACTTTAACAATTAAACAACATTTAATCATCCAAAATCAAAGATTAAGCACACCCATTTCAAAGTTCATACTAGTTACTCCAAATCAACAAATCGAGCAAACAAAACATATATTCATATTATACACGAGCCATAGACACTAACTAACACAATTTCAAGTCAAAAACACGAATTTAAAGAAAATTAGTGATTTTAGAAAGTTACCCAAAATGGATGAAATTGGTACCAAATCGAAGAGGATGAAGAGAGGATTCCAAATATGTAATTTGTTTTGTTGCTAGCTCCCTAAACCGAATTTAGATGATGAATTCTTGTTTGTGTTCTTGAGAGAAAAAGAAAGTAAGAAAGAAAGAAGAAGGTGGATGAATGAATGGATGAGGAAGGTGTTGACCATTTGACTAGTCACACCTTTGGTCTCTTGGCAATATTGGTCCCTCAAGTTTGAAAGCGGGTGCGGGAATTAACCAAACAAATATTTTAAAAACGCTCGAGTAAACGAGTGATGTTATAATTAAATAACGGGAATATTATGAACGTTAGTCAACGGAAACTACGAATTTAAATAACAAAGGATATTATCTATAAAAAAAAAATACGGTCGTTAAAATAATTTAACGGAAAAACGCGGGATGTTACATTACCTACACCTTAAAAGAAATTTCGTCCCGAAATTTAGTTGGAAGTAGTAGTTGTTGTTTCTTCTTCGAAACCTTGCGTTGCAAATTCTACGGATATGTGAAGGTACTTCCTTGGGCATTTCAACGAACTTTGACAGTCGGGATTTTACGTTAGTTTAAAGTTTGGTTTCACGATTTATAGTTTCAACCGGTCCTCCTAGGAAGTGAAGTTTATCTTTGATAGTAAGTTCATCAAAGAGGATAACAAGTTCTTGTTTCGCAAGACACGCCCTTAAGTTTGATACATAGAATGTAGGATGAACGGAATTTGTTTGAGTCGGAAGTTTGAAGCGGTAAGCAACGGGCACAACACGCCCCAAGATTTCAAAAGGATTAAAAATATCGCGGATTTAGCTTTCAATGTTTCTGAAACGGACTACACCTTTTCAAGGTGCGACTTTTAACGTTACGTGGTTTCCCACATGGAATTCGAAAGGTTTACATCTAACATCGGCATAGCTCTTTTGGCGACTACGGTCCGCCTTGAGCCTTTCTTGGATTTGAACGATCATAACGGTTATCTCATGAATGAGTCCGAGTCCGGTGGTTTGCATGTCAACTACTTCGGTTCAACAATTTAGAAAATGACAATTGTGGCTATATGAGTTCTCGAAAGGTGTGGCGTTAATACTCGAATGAAAATTATTGTAGTACTAGAATTCGGCTAAAGGCAAATACTTTTCTCAAGTAAATTTGAAGTTGATAACGCAAATTCGTATTACGGTTTTCAAGGTTTGAATCATATGTTTGCTTGGTCCTTCGGTTTGTGGATGATACTCGGTACTCATGTCTAAACGTGGTCCCGAGACTTTTGTAAGGCACTCCTAAATCTAGAAGTGAAACGAGGATCTTGATCTGAAACGAGGTACATTTCCTTAAGATAAATTTGAATAAGTTTGTCAGGACTTGAAAACTTTAGTTAGAACAAGTTTCTGTTTCCCAAGAATTTCGCGCCGCGGAAGATTTATCGATTTTCGAAAACGTTTGTTAGGACTATTCACCCTCGTGGTGAATACTAGTATAACGTGAAGAGTCTCTCTCTCCATTGAGAGTTTAGAATAATGATTTCCTTAAACGGAAGTACGAGTGTAATGCGAGAGAAGTTTCCGCCTCGATGTGAGCATGCCAAACAGTTTGTAGTTCGTCGATAAAACTATGCGAAAACGAGATAGTATACACGTATAACATACGTCTGATGTTGAAAGAATTTGCCATTCATTCGGAAGCATAACTATGGCTCGACAATAATCGAAGATGTGTCCCGGGTATGGTTGTTACCAGTATTCTCGGAGTTTTCGGATATCCAATCAAGAAAGATGAAGTCATGTACATGGAATATTTTAAAAACTCTCGAGTAAACGAGTGATGTTATAATTAAATAACGGGAATATTATGAACGTTAGTCAACGGAAACTACGAATTTAAATAACGAAGGATATTATCTATAAAAAAAAAGACGGTCGTTAAAATAATTTAACGGAAAAACGCGGGATGTTACATTTTAACTCAATTTTTGGGACGCTTTTGAGTGCAATATGGCTTTAAGGACCTTTTTCCAGTTTTAGGACGCTTTTGAGTGCACTATGGCTTTAAGGACCCTTTTCCAGTTTTTGTGGCACTTTTTCTTCAATTCTTTAATCTTCGTGCTTCATCTTCGCATTTATTTATTTAAACGATTACAACTTAAAAATAGAATAATTACAACTAAAAACTTTACATATTGGGATGATATTGCGACTAAATATATGTTCGTTTGGAACACTATCAAATATCCCTACACTTGAGCGTTGCTTGTCCTCAATCAATACAGAACTTGAAATTAAATCACACGAATCACTTCTTTATTCTTCACACTTTATACATTAGTGATTTTGATACGGCGGTATAAACAATGATAGTAACGTTGTGGTTTACAGTCCCACATGACTATAAAAATTTAGATCCTTAAGGAAATTGGATCTTTATGAAAGCATTTGATCTTTTGAAAATTCAATCTAGCTTTTACCCTAGATAAGTTTTCCGGAATAACCCTTCACCGGTGTTTGCAAAATGTTTTTTTGGGTTTGGTGGGTTTCAGATTTGAAAATTTTAGCTCAAAACTTATGGTTTTGTGTCACCCACTTGCTAACCTTGTATTAGGAAAGCACACATCCAGTATACTTGCTCCGTATATTACCTTTCGGTAAACTACCGTCCGGTTGTAAAGAAAAGCGTTGAACAAGCAACTGTTAAGGCGATAAGATTTTAGTTGCAGTTGTTATATTTACAAGTAATATTCGTTTAAATAATAAAAGGTGAAGATAAAAGACAGAATCGACGAATTGAAGACGCAAACGACCAAAAAGCTCAAAAGTACAAAGTACAATCAAAGAGGTTCCAATTATTGATAGAAACGTCTCGAAATTACAAGAGTACAAGAAGCGAAACGCAAAGTACAAGATATTAAATTATACGCAAGGACGTTCAAAAATCCGGAACCGGGACCAGAGTCAACTCTCAACGCTCGACACAACGGACTAAAAATTATAAGTCAACTATGCACATAAATATAATATAATATTTAAATAATTCTTATAATTATTTATATATTATATAATACATTAATAAACCGTCGGCAGAAGAAAACAACCACATGTGAGCCTCCCCAGCTGGCCATGCGATCGCATGGCCTTGAAGGGCAAAGCTCATGCGATCGCATGAGGCCCTTTTTCTGGTCACATGCCTATAAAACTCGCGTTTTTGGTGATCATAAAACACATCTTTTTCCTTCTTCATTCATCAACGTATTATATATATATATTATAATTTTAATTTTAATTCTAATAATAAGGGTATGTTAGCGCATATTGTAAGGGTGTAAGTCGAAATTCTGTCCGTGTAACGCTACACTATTTTTAATCATTGTAAGTTATGTTCAACCTTTTTACATTAATGTCTCGTAGCTAAATTATTATTATGCTTATTTAAAACGAAGTAATCATGATGTTGGGCTAAATACTAAAATTGAGCAATTGGGCTTTGTACCATAATTGGGGTTTGGACAAAAGAACGACACTTGTGGAAATTAGACTATGGGCTATTAATGGGCTTTATATTTGTTTAACTAAATGATAGTTTGTTAATTTTAATATAAAGATTTACAATTGGACGTACCTATAAATAACCATATACACTCGATCGAACACGATGGGCCGGATATTTATATGTACGAATAATCGTTCATTTAACCGGACACGGGAATGGATTAATAGTCACTAGAATTATTAAAACATGGGTGAAATTATGTACAAGGACACTTGGCATAATTGATAACAAAGTATTAAAACCTTGGGTTACACGCAGTCGATAACCTGGTGTAATTATTAAACAAAGTATTAAAACCTTGTTACAGTTTAAGTCCCCAATTAGTTGGAATATTTGACTTCGGGTATAAGGATAATTTGACGAGGATACTCGCACTTTATATTTATGACTGATGGACTGTTATGGACAAAAACCAGACGGACATATTAAATAATCCAGGACAAAGGACAATTAACCCATTGGAATAAACTAAAATCAACACGTCAAACATCATGATTACGGAAGTTTAAATAAGCATAATTCCTTTATATTCATATTTAATTGCACTTCTAATTATCGCACTTTTATTTATTGTCATTGTATTTAATTGCACTTTTAATTATCGCACTTTTTAATTATCGCAATTTTATTTCATCGCACTTTTATTTATTGCAATTTCATTATCGTTATTTACTTTACGCTTTAAATTAAGTCTTTTATTTATTTAATATTTAAATTAGGTTTTAACTGCGACTATAGTTTTAAAATCGACAAACCGGTCATTAAACGGTAAAAACCTCCTTTATAATAATAATATTACTTATATATATTAGTATTTTTATAAATTAAAACTAATATAGCGTTAAAAGATTCCCTGTGGAACGAATCGAACTTACTAAAAACTACACTACTGTACGATTAGGTACACTGCCTATAAGTGTTGTAGCAAGGTTTAGGTATATCCATTCTATAAATAAATAAATATCTTGTGTAAAATTGTATCGTATTTAATAGTATTTCCTAGTAAAAATATACACTATTTCCTAGTACGCCTCGCGAACATCAAGTATTTTTGGCGCAGCAGCCGGGGAACAATTCTGCTAAAACGCCGGAAGCGCAACGCTAATATATAAAAAAAAGATTTTTATTAATTTTTAAGTCTACTTTTATAAAAATTACGCTTTTGTAAAAATACGTTTTAAAAATTCGAAAATATAAAAAGAAAAAGAAAAATATAAATATTTTTAAGAGTTTGTTAAACATATAAGTTTTATAAAGTTTCTTTAATTTTATTTTAGTTTGTAAAAAGAATATATAAGTTTTATTTACATATATATAAATATATAAAACAGAAAACAGAAAAAAAAAATAATAAAAACTCTCGGCCCGTACTGTAGCAGCCCGTAACCTGGTCCAAAATCAAATCTCATGCGATCGCATGAGCCCGAAGGCATAACTTCATGCGATCGCATGAAGGCACCTGACACGCCACAGTAAAACCCTAAACAGCATTAATTACGGGTTATTATTATTATTATTATTAATTAAACCCTAACTAGGTTATTATTATTATTATAATATTTAGTTTTAATTCTTTAATTTGTATTTTTAGTTAATTTAGTTTTAATACTTTATAAAATTAATAGTTTATAAAATAAATAATATAAAAATAATATTTTTATAAAAATTATACTTTTTACAACTTTAAGTATATTTTTATATTTTGTCTCTTTTTATTTGTTTTTAGCGTAATATTTGTATTTTTCGCTCGTTTTTAGTTTTAAATCATAGTATTTGCCATAGTTATTTTTATTTCTAGATTTTTAGGCTTTACCGTAAAATCCCTTAAGTGCTTTTTCTTTAGACTAAGATTTAGATGCTTTAGAATTTTACGACGCCATTTTTTTTAGTACCTTTTTAAGTTATTGCCATTTGGGATATAGTTTTACTTGTAAGCTTTAATATTTTTAGACGCAACTTTTAATTCTTAGTTTTTAGTTCCTTTTTAAGTTTCAACGCGCTACTTTCTTATTTTTATTTTTCGACGCCTTTTACCTATGTATCAATTATCACTCCAATTAGTAATCTCAATTTGCAATTTTAATTTTAAGTTAGTGATAATAATAAGGTTGGGTTAGTCGAGTGTTTTAAAATTTTATAAGTCACTCTTTTTCTTTCTTATTTCTCCAATTTTAATACCGACGCGCTCTTTTTCTTTCTTATTTCTCGCCATTCTAGTTTTTAGGACATAGAATTTTCTACTTCTTCTCTAAATTTCTTTAAATTACGAAAAATTATTTTAAGCGGTTAAATTGATAGACATCAAAATTTTCTGGTTCGTAGTAATAGTTGGATTTGTACGTGGACCGGGTTATTGGAGTCAAACAGTACTCAATTATATTGAGACCAAACGAATCCTGCCCCTCTGCTGCATCTTTTGGCTATTCGAAACGTGGGAAAAATCAGAAAAGTCTATTAATTGGATAACTTATATAATTTTTCTTCCTTTTTAAAAACTAATAGGATAGGATATTCAGTGAATGCACCGAGCAAAACGTTCACCACCTTTTGTACGTTCACCACCTGTAACTCGATCAAGACATCTAGCTAATATTACCGCCGTTGATTTTTCTTTAGAATCGTCATCCAGTCGACCAAGTATTCCAATTCAAATTTCCGATAATCCATTTTTTGAACCCGACCTCACAATTGAGAATCCGGAGAATATTCAGGGACGATTCATAGATCCTGAACCACTAATTTTTCCTCCGGAACCACCAATCATTCAAACAGAGATTGTTGAGGAATGAACCATTAAATCAGAATCCTCTAGTGATTCAGATTCAACAAATTCAATCATGGAGAATCTGGAACCTTTAAGTATGGAAGACCGAATGAGAGCTAAACGCACTGGCCAAGGTCACGCAATTACTCAACCAGACATTAATGCGCCAGATTATGAAATCAAAGGACAAATCCTACACATGGTGACTAATCAATGCCAATTTAGTGGTGCGCCGAAGGAAGATCCAAATGAACATCTTCGTACCTTTAATAGGATCTGCACTCTATTTAAAATAAGAGAAGTTGAGGATGAACAGATATATCTCATGTTATTTCCCTGGACTTTAAAGGGAGAAGCCAAAGATTGGTTGGAATCGTTACCTGAATGGGCAATTGATACATGGGACGTTTTAGTTGAAAATTTTCTTAAACAATTCTTTCCGGCATCTAAAGCCGTGAGACTTCAAGGAGAAATTGTTACATTCACACAGAAACCAAATGAAACTCTATATGAGGCATGGACCAGATTTGGAAAGTTATTGAGAGGATGTCCGCAACATCGTTTAGACACCTGTCAAATAGTACAAATATTCTGCCAAGGATGCAACATCACTACAAGGAAAGACATCGACATAGCAGCTGGTGGTTCTATTATGAAGAAAACAAAAACTGATGCTTATAAAATTATTGATAACACTGCTTCCCACTCACATGAGTGGCACCAAGAAAAAGATATCGTTAGATCATCTAAAGCAGCTAGAGCCAATTCTAGCCATGACTTAGATTCCATTTCCGTAAAGATAGATGCTGTCGAGAGACGAATGGAAAAGATGACTAAAGATATACACTCAATACGAATTAGTTGTGAGCAATGTGGAGGACCACATTTGACAAAAGATTGTCTCAGTATTGAACTAACAATGGAACAAAGAGAGAATATTTCATACATAAACCAAAGGCCTGGAAATAATTATCAGAATAATTATCAACCGCCAAAACCGATTTACAATCAAAACCAGAATTATAACCGAAATGTTCCATACAACAACCAACAAGGACCTAGCAATCAACAAGTATCTAATAATACTTACAACCAGCAAAGACCTAATTTTTAAAACAAACCACCACAAACCGATGATAAAAAGCCAAATTTAGAAGATATGATGACGAAGCTAGTTGAATCTCAAACGCAGTTTTTCACATCTCAGAAACAAACCAATGAACAAAATGCTCAAGCATTTAGAAATCAACAAGCTTCTATTCAAAATCTGGAACAAGAAGTAAGTAACCTAGCAAGGTTAATAGGTGAAAGAAAACCGGGAAGTTTACCTAGTGATACAAATGCTAACTCCCGGAATGAAACAGCTAAAGCCATTACCACAAGAAGTGGTATTAGACTTAAACCACCTGAAATACCTGTAATTTCTGATGAAGCTATTCCTACTCCACAAGAACCACAACCTGAACAAGATAAGGAAAAAGAACCGGTAGTTGAAAAGGTTAATGAAGATAACACAGTTAAAGCTAAACCTTATGTTAAACCATACCAACCACCACTTTCTTACCCGAGTAAAATGAGAAAAGAGAGACTTGAAGCCGAGCAATCCAAATTCTTGGATATGTTTAAACAGATAAATGTAAATCTTTCTTTCATTGATGTGATTTCAGGAATGCCTAGATATGCTAAATTTCTGAAAGATCTAATCACGAATAGAAAGAAAATGGAAGAACTCTCGGCTGTTACTATGAATGCTAATTGTTCAGCAGTGCTGTTGAATAAGATACCAAAAAAACTATCTGATCCAGGAAGTTTCACAATTCCATGTTTTCTGGGTAGTCTTAGTTCAATAGAAGCATTGGCAGATTTAGGTGCTAGTATAAATTTAATGTCGTATTCACTATACGCTAAACTAGACCTTGGAGAATTGAAACCAACAAGAATAAGTATACAACTAGCCGATAGATCAGTAAAATATCCTAGAGGGATAATGGAGAACATGCTAGTTAAAGTTGGTACTTTAGTATTTCTAGTAGATTTTGTTGTTCTGGACATGGAAGAAGATTCTCAAGTTCCTCTCATATTAGGAAGACCATTCTTAAACACGGCTAAAGCAATGATAGACGTGTTCGGTAAGAAACTAACCCTAAGTATAGAGGAAGAGAGTGTTACCTTTTCAGTTGATAGAGCAATGCAACAACCGCAATCTGCAGATGATACTTGTTATTATATTCAAACTATAGAATCACATGCAGAATTGTTAGAAGAATTTCCAGAATTACAAGGAACAGGAGAATGTTTTTTAGGAGAAGGTACTGAACCAATTGATGAAACTGAAATGTTAGCTACACTTATGGCTAATGGATATGAACCAACAACAGAAGAAATTCAAATGCTAAAAGAGGAAGACAGATATCGATATAAATCATCGATAGAAGAACCACCGACATTAGAGTTGAAGCCACTTCCAAACCATTTGGAATACGCTTATTTACATGGTGAATCTGAATTACCTGTAATAATATCGTCTTCTCTTACTAAAAATGAAAAATCTCAACTCATTTCTGTGCTAAAAGCTCATAAACCAGCTATTGCATGGAAGATTCATGATATTAAAGGAATAAGTCCTTCGTATTGCACACATAAAATCCTTATGGAAGAAGGTCATAAAACGTATGTGCAATGCCAACGAAGACTAAATCCTAATATGCAAGATGTTGTTAAGAAAGAAATTATTAAACTGCTAGATGCAGGTTTAATTTATCCAATTTTTAATAGTCCATGGGTAAGCCCAGTGTTGTAAATCTCCTTATTTCTCCTCGAGATCTCCCCGAGATCTCGTTTTTGAAAGTCCGACGAGACGAGATGTCCATCTCCCGAGATTTCTCGGTCAACGGGGTCAAACTTGGTCAAAGCCACGATTTCTCGAATTTTATCGCTCATTTCTCGAATTTTCTCATAAAATCTCATAATTTTTCGAATTTTCTCGCACATTTCTTTGATTAACTTGTAAAATCTCATAAAAATGAAAATAAATGTTACATATATTTATTTATTTATATATATTTATATTATAAAAACTAAAAAGTCAACATAAGTCAACGCCCGAGATCTCCCCGAGATTTTTCCGAGATGCCGAGATCTCCCAAAAAATGTCTAAACGAGATCTCCCCGAGATCCGAGATCTCCAACCTTGGGTAAGCCTAGTTCAATGCGTGCCTTAGAAGGGTGGCATGACTTTCATTACAAATGAGAAAAATGAGCTTATTCCTACTAGGACTGTAACAGGATGGCGTGTATGTATTGATTATAGAAAATTAAATGACGCCACCAGAAAAGATCACTTTCCCTTACCTTTCGTTGATCAAATGTTGGAAAGATTAGCCGGAAATAGTTACTATTGTTTTCTTGATGGTTTTTCCGGATATTTTCAAATTCTAATAGCACCCGAAGACCAAGAGAAAACCACATTCACGTGCCCTTATGGTACCTTTGCTTACAAACGCATGCCATTTGGACTTTGGAACGCCCCTGCAACCTTTCAAAGGTGCATGATGGCGATTTTTCACGACATGATAGAAGAATGCATGGAAGTTTTCATGGATGACTTTTCAGTCTTCGGTGATACTTTTGAATCATGTCTAGTTAATCTTGAACGAATGCTTATTAGATGCGAACAATCAAATCTAGTTCTTAATTGGGAGAAATGCCATTTCATGGTTAAAGAAGGCATCGTTCTTGGTCACAAAATTTCAAAGGAAGGAATTGAAGTGGATAGAGCTAAAGTAGATGTAATTGCTAAACTTCCACATCCCACCAATGTTAGAGGAGTTAGGAGTTTTCTAGAGCATGCCGGTTTTTACAGACGTTTCATAAAAGATTTTTCTAAAATTGCCACTCCTATGAATAAACTCCTAGAAAAGGATGCTCCATTGATCTTTTCAGATGAATGTATCAAATCTTTTAATATTCTTAAAGAAAAACTCACTAATGCGCCGATTATGATAACTCCAAATTGGAATCTACCATTTGAACTAATGTGCGATGCAAGTGATTTTGCAATGGGAGCCGTTTTAGGACAAAGTATTGAAAAACGATTTCAACCTATATATTATGCTAGTAAGACGTTACAAGGAGCACAAATAAATTACACAACTACTGAAAAAGAACTCCTTGCTATTGTATTTGCTTTTGACAAATTTCGATCATATCTCGTTCTAGCTAAAACAGTGGTCTATACTGACCATTCTGCTCTTAGATACCTATTTTTGAAACAAGATGCTAAACCAAGATTAATCCGTTGGATCTTACTCTTACAAGAGTTCGATATTGAAATCCGAGATAAAAGAGGAGCAGAAAATCTCGCCGCTGATCATCTTTCTCGTCTTGAAAATCCCGAATTAGAAGTTCTAAATGAATCGGCCATACAAGACAACTTTCCTGATGAATATCTATTGAAGATAGATTATAATGAAATTCCATGGTTTGCAGACTATGCAAACTATTTAGTATGTGGATTCCTTGAAAAAGGATTGTCGTACCAAAAACGAAAGAAATTCTTTAGTGATATAAAACACTATTTCTGGGAAGATCCACATTTGTTTAAAAGTTGTCCCGATGGAATAATACGCCGATGTGTATTCGGGGAGGAAGCTAGTAAAATCTTAAACCATTGTCACACAGGACCAACAGGAGGGCATTATGGGCCTCAACTAATAGCAAAAAAAGTTTATGATGCTAGATTCTATTGGCCTACAATTTACAAAGACGCACACCTTCTTTGCAAATCCTGTGATGCTTGTCAAAGGGCCGAAAAAATAAGTCAACGTGATGAAATGCCACAAAATGTCATTCAAGTATGTGAAGTATTTGACATCTGGGGTATTGACTTTATGGGTCCATTTCCAAAATCTCATAATAATCTATACATTCTCGTTGCCATTGATTATGTATCTAAATGGATAGAAGCACAAGCTCTCCCGACTAATGATGCACGAGTTGTAGTCAACTAAGGTTTGGAACACCGAAAGCTTTAATAAGTGATCGGGGTACTCATTTTTGTAATAATCAACTTGAGAAAGTTCTTAAAAGATATGGAGTAACTCATAAAATCTCCACTGCTTATCATCCACAAACAAGTGGACAAGTTAAAAATACCAACCGAGCTTTAAAACGTATTCTAGAGAAAATCGTAGGATCAAATCTGAAGGAATGGTCCATAAAATTGGAGGTGATCATAAAAAGGAGCTCATGCGATCGCATGAGCTTTGCCCTTCAAGGCCATGCGATCGCATGGCCAGCTGGGGAGGCTCACATTGTAGCGACCCGACAAAATCGTCATTTGACGGCGCCGTCTACTTAGGTCCCGTTACGTGGTCATAAGTCTTTAAAACCACGTTTGACCAAAAGATATGTCGCATTCATTTCAAATGTAAAGATTGTTCAAAGTTTATAAGAATTGTTCCACCACAAGTTACGTTACAAAGTTATAAGTACATGTGAAACTTATGCGACACAATTTAAAAGTAGCCAAAAGACGCTCCATGTATGCATATATATACTCGACATCCAATGCAAGTATCAAAATAGTGAGCGGAAGCATGTATCATGTATCGTTCAAGGACCTGAGAAAAACATAGAAATCTGTCAACGAAAACGTTGGTGAAATCATAGGTTTAAGTAAGTAAGTACAAGTGAACCACAAGATTTGCAACAATGAGATAATAGTAATACATTTCAAAAGTTTGTTTCACGAGCACCCAATTATCAATGCTTAACATTCCTTCCATTGAACCCCATCACTTAGTGCTAGAACATACACTGTTTCTCGAAAATATATTTCATTCGTAAACGGTAGCGAACCGTTTGAATGAGGGTTTGTCAAACCCATATGGATCCATACAACATAAGTTCTCGCTTACACCCGGCAAGTGTAACTAATGATAATCGAATTGAGGATTTTGTTCTAAACTCGTATGTAGAATGTTTGTTTTCCTGTACTTGTGTTCACTTAGTAAAAGAAATGTTTATGTTTTCTCATCCCAAATGTAAGTTCAAAAAGAGTAAAAGTGGGACTATGATCTCACCTTGAGTGCACGTACAAAAAGTACTTCACAAAATAACGTGTGCGAAGGATAGTGCTAGTCTTGACCTAAAAAAATAGGTCGTATCAATAACGGTAAACACGATAGGTCAAAGATGTTCAATTAGTCCTATGGCTCGTTACGACTCGATTATGTAGCATGTGAAATCAAATTGTCAAGTTTCATGCAAGATACAAGTATATAAACAAGTTAGGAAGGTTGCATAATCATTTGGTTAAGTTTGACAAAAAGTCAAACTTTGGTCGGTCAAAGTCAACGAAAAAGTCAACACGTTCGGGTCGGGTCCCGAACTATTTTTCTGAGGTTTTTAATCATGTATGAGCATGTTAGAACAAGTTACATGTGAATCGGAGGTGCGTAGTATAGCAAACATTATTCGAAAATTGACAAAGTTGGACAGACCACTTTGGCGCGCCGCACGGGTATATGGCGCGCCGCGCCATTACCTGTGCAGAGAATTCTAGCAGTTTTTAAGTTTTATACACGAACCTAACTTCAAACAATCACCATTTATGATCCGCAAACAATCAAGACAAGTATCTTATACCGTTGGGAAGGTAATTTGACGAGGAAAACAACTAAACACATTTCATCAATCAATCTACCTATTACAACAACCAAAACCGCATCTAATGCTTAACATTAACCGCATACAAGTTCATAAATGCAATTCAATGATTCGGGCAACCAATTTACATGAATGATATGCCGTTTCGAAGGTAATCAAGCATACAATCCAACTAAACACTTACCAATAATAATCCATGGCATTCAATGCATCAAAAGTCCATTTCAAGTTCATCAAACCCTAACCCAAATTCACCAAAATCAATAATCAAGTTCATGAAGTTTTCTAAGGCAACCTACACATCAAATTGAAGCTAGTGATGCTAGTAACACAATTAAAACATCAACTTTTAACATCTAACAACATATGATCATCCTAAATTCAAGAACAACACACCAAAATTCAAGTTCATGCTAGTTACACTAAAACAACGAGATCGAGCATATAAATCATATATTCATGTTAGACTTGAGCCATAGACACTAATTAACACTTTTATAAGTTAAAAACATCAAGAACACAAAATCTAGTGATTTTAGAAAGTTACCCAAATGAGATGAAGTTGGTACCAAAATGAAGAGGATGAAGAGAGGATCACAAATATGTAGTTTATTTTATTGTAAGCCTCCTAGATCGAATTTAGATGATAATTGAATGAATTTGGTAAATGGGTGTGTGTTCTTGCTAGAGAGAAAGAGAGAGAGATGGAGATGATAATGAATGGGTGAAAGGGGTTTGACCCTTTGACCTAGTCAAGGGTTTGATCCCTTGTCAAGTTTAGTCCCTCAACTTTCGTTCGGGTGCGGGAATTACCTAAACGAGATAATTTAAAACGCGTATCAACGGGAGATGTTATAAACATATAACGGACTTTATATTAGTATAACGGAAAAGTAAATGGAAAAAGGCGGGATGTTACATTACCTACTCCTTAAAAGAAATTTCGTCCCGAAATTTAAGTAGGCGTAGTAGTCGTTGTTTCTTCCTCGAGATCTTGCGTTTCCGAATTCACGAATAGATGAGGATACTTCCTTTGCATTTGATCTTGTCTTTCCCAAGTAAACTCGGGTCCTCTTTTGGCATTCCAACGAACCTTGACAATCGGGATTCGGCTTTGTTTCAATGTCTTGATGGAGGTGTCCACAATTTCAATCGGTTCCTCCACAAAATGAAGTTTGTCATCAATAGTAAGTTCTTCGAGAGGGATGACGATATCGGGTTCGGCAAGACACTTTTTCAAGTTAGATACATGGAAGGTAGGATGAACGGAGTTCAATTGAGGCGGAAGATCTAAACGATAAGCAACGGTGCCAATACGCTCCAAGATTTCGAAAGGACCAATATACCGCGGATTTAGCTTCCCGCGTTTCCCAAAACGAATTACACCTTTCCAAGGTGCGACTTTTAACATTACTCGGTCACCGACTTGAAATTCGAGGTCGTTGCGTCATTTGTCGGTATAACTCTTTTGACGACTCCGGGCCGTCCGAAGCCTATCTCCGATTTGAACGATCTTCTCGGTTGTTTCATGAATAAGTTCGGGACCGGTGATTTGTTTGTCACCTACTTCGGCCCAACAAAGAGGAGAACGACATTTTCGGCCATATAATGCTTCGAATGGTGCGGCGTTAATACTCGCGTGATAACTATTGTTGTAGGAGAATTCGGCGAGAGGTAAGTGCTTGTCCCAAGCTTTTCCGAAATCAACCACGCAAGCTCGTAACATGTCCTCTAAGGTTTGAATTGTACATTCGCTTTGTCCATCGGTTTGAGGATGATATGCGGTGCTCATGTCTAAACGCGTTCCCAACGCTTCTTGCAATGTACGCCAAAATCTAGAAACGAAACGGCCATCTCGGTCGGAGATAATCGATAAAGGTACACCGTGTCGGGCTACGATCTCCTTAATGTAAAGTTGTGCAAGTTTCTCCATTTTGTCCGTTTCTTTCATGGCCAGGAAGTGTGCGGATTTGGTGAGACGGTCAACAATAACCCAAATGGTATCATAACCGCCCGTCGTTTTTGGTAGTTTGGTGATAAAATCCATCGTTATTCTTTCCCACTTCCATTGCGGGATCTCGGGTTGTTGAAGTAGTCCGGACGGTCTTTGGTGTTCGGCTTTGACTTTGAAACATGTCAAACACTTGGAAACATAAGTAGCTACGTCCCTTTTGATGTTCGGCCACCAATATAACTGTTTAAGGTCGTGGTACATCTTATTGGTACCGGGATGAATCGAGTATCGTGACTTATGGGCTTCGTCTAAAATAAGGCTTCGTAGGTCCCCATAACTAGGCACCCAAATCCTTCCGGCGTAATATCGGAGTCCGGTCTCCCTAATTTCGAATCGACAGACGAGAATGTTCAAGAGCTCGTGTGAAAGGTTTTCATCCTTGAGAGTCGCATCTTGGGCTACCCGAATTTGGCTATTAAGATTGGTGTGAATGGTGATGTTTAAAGCTCGGACACGAAGAGGCACCGCTCTTTCTTTTCGACTTAAGGCATCGGCTACTACGTTTGCCTTCCCGGGATGGTAACGAAGCTCGCAATCGTAATCGTTCAAAGTTTCAATCCACCGTCGTTGTCTCATGTTTAGTTGCTTTTGATCGAAGATGTGTTGAAGGCTTTTGTGATCGGTGAAGATAGTACTCTTGGTTCCATAAAGATAGTGTCTCCACATTTTAAGTGCAAAGACAACGGCTCCGAGTTCGAGATCATGTGTCGTGTAATTCCGTTCATGAATTTTTAGTTGTCGAGAGGCATAAGCAATGACTTTCTTCCGTTGCATCAATACACATCCAAAACCATGTTTCGAGGCATCGCAATATACAACAAAATCATCATTGCCTTCGGGAAGTGACAAGATAGGAGCGGTGGTTAGCTTTGTCTTCAAGATTTGAAACGCGGATTCTTGCTCGGTCGCCCAAATGAATTTCTTTCCCTTGTGAGTTAAAGCGGTTAGAGGACGAGCAACCAAAGAAAAATCCTTGATGAATCTACGGTAGTATCCGGCGAGACCCAAGAATTGACGAATGTGAGTAGGAGTAGTAGGAGTCTCCTATTTACTAATGGCTTCGATTTTCATGGGATCGACTTTAATACCTTGATCACTTACAACATGACCAAGAAATTGAACTTCCTTTAACCAAAATTCACACTTGGAGAATTTGGCATAGAGTTGTTCTTGTCTTAAAAGTTCAAGCACAAGTCGGAGGTGTTCCTCGTGTTCTTCTTCGCTTTTTGAATAGACTAAAATATCATCGATACGGTTTGCACACGCGGTTCATAAGATCCATGAACACCGCTGGTGCGTTAGTGAGACCAAATGGCATTACAAGAAATTCATAACTACCATAACGAGTTCGGAAAGCGGTTTTGGAGACATCTTCCCCCTTAACCCTTAATTGATGATAACCCGAGCGGAGATCGATTTTCGAATATACACAAGACCCTTGTAGTTGATCAAAGAGGTCATCAATGCGAGGAAGAGGATATCGGTTCTTAACCGTCAATTTATTTAGTTCACGATAATCAATGCACATTCGTAGGGATTCGTCTTTCTTTTTAACAAACAAAATCGGAGCGCCCCAAGGTGAATGGCTAGGTTGGATAAAACCACGATCAAGTAGTTCTTGGATTTGACTTTGCAATTCTTACATTTCGGATGGAGCGAGTCTATATGGTGCACGTGCTACGGGTGCGGCTCCCGGGATAAGATCGATTTGGAATTCTACCGGTCGATGAGGTGGAAGACCCGGCAATTCGTCGGGAAATACATCGGAAAAGTCACTAACAATTGGCACATCATCGATATGCTTATCATCGGACTCGACTTTCTTAACGTGGGCAAGGATCGCAAAACAACCCTTACGGAGTAGTTTTCTAACTTTAAGGCACGAAACGAGGTTGAGTCTGGTGCAACTCTTATCGCCATAAACAATCAAAGGTTCACCATTCTCGATAGGAATTCGGATTGCGTTAAGATCACAAAGGATGTGAGATTTCGTTTTGACTAACCAATTCATACCGATTATTACATCAAAGCTTCCTAGTTCTATGGGTATCAAGTCAATTTCAAATTCTTTACCCAAAATGTTTATCGTACACCCCCGGTAATATGTGTCGGCACTTAATAGTTTCCCGTTAGCCACTTCAATGGTATAAGTGGTATCTAATGGAAGAGGTGGAGTGCTAAAAGAATGAGTCAAAGTCTTGGATACAAAGCATTTATCGGCACCCGAATCGAATAAGCAAGAGACATAAGAATTGTTGAGAAGAAACGTACCCGTGACTAGTTCAGTGTCATCCCGGGCTTCCTCGGTGTTGATGTTGAAAGCTCGGCCGCGCGTGTTGGGGTTATCTTTCTTCTTTGGGCATGCATTTCTATAATGACCCGTTTGACCACATTCGTAACAAGTGCCCGTCTTTGGTGCATTGGGCCACTTTCGAGCAACGGGAGTGGCACTTTTACAATCGTTGGCCTTATGACCAACTCCTTGGCACCGGTGGCAAATTAACTTGCCACATTCACCAAAGTGATGTTTGTTGCATTTGTTGCAAAGAGGTAGGTTCCCGGCATAACCTTTCTTGCCGACGGAGGTGTAAGGCTTCTTAGCAAAGTTGTTGTTGCTTGATTGGGAGGGTTCCCACTTTCTTTTGTTGCCGCCCAATTTATCCTCGGCCTTAGGTGCCGAAACTACGATTTCGTCAACCGTTTCTATCAATTTGCGGGCCATGTTCAAAGCTTCTTGATGATTAGTGGGTTTGGATGACATTACTCCGTGTTTGATACTCTTTGGAAGACCATCCATGTAAAGTTCAACCCTTAAAGCTTCGGGGTTCACAAGATTTGGGCACATCAAGGCTAGTTCGGAAAATCGTTGATTATAAGCCTTGAGATCATTTCCGATCGCCTTTAAAGTTCTTAGCTCTTGTTCGAGCCTTCGGGTTTCTTCACGAGGGAAATATTATACAATCATCTTTTCCCTCAAGTCGGCCCAAGAGAGGGCGTGAGCTTCATCGGTACCCACCGATTGTACATAAGTATTCCACCATGTAAGAGCGACACAGGCGAAGGTGTGAGTGGAGTATTTGACCTTGTCTTGGTCCTGACAACCGCTTATGCTAAAGACGGCTTCCGTTTGCTCAAACCATCGGGTGAGCACGACCGGTCCCCCGGTTCCATCGAAAGTGTGAGGTTTGCACCCCATGAAAGCTTTATAGGAGCATCCCTCGTTTGAGTTACCGGCTCCATTGTTGTTGTTGTTGTGGTTGTTGTTATTATTGTTGTTGTTGTTGGATGAGTGACCGGCCATGGCCGCATCTACGGAGGTAGCTATCATCCGTTCGAGAGCTTGTTCGGGAGTTTCATTGCGGCGTACACGACGAGGAGCCATTGTTCCTTCAAGACACAAGAATATCATTGATTAGTATTCTCAATAATACTAACCGTGATATAGAATAAAGATAAAGAGAAGTTTTTCCTCGACTCGCCTTAAACTCTTTATGCCATAATGTCGGAATGTTCATATGAGTCACCGTAATATAATCCCGGAAATTATATTACCCTGATTCATATGTGCATTCGACATCATTTCATATAGTCAAGGTGGCGCGTCAATCAAATTAAACAACGTGAGATTAAGATGAACTAAGAGTAGATATGAGTAGAAGCGTTCGAGTATAAATGCACAAGTAGTCAAGTAATTCCTACTTCAAGTCTATATGCCGGTTGTAGTCTAGACTCACCAATGTACCCTATGACTCGAGGTTGACACCAATGAACTCTAAATCCCTACAACCAACGCTCTGATACCATCTGTAGCGACCCGACAAAATCGTCATTTGACGGCGCCGTCTACTTAGGTCCCGTTACGTGGTCATAAGTCTTTAAAACCACGTTTGACCAAAAGATATGTCGCATTCATTTCAAATATAAAGATTGTTCAAAGTTTATAAGAATTGTTCCACCATAATTTACGTTACAAAGTTATAAGTACATGTGAAACTTATGCGACACAATTTAAAAGTAGCCAAAAGACGCTCCATGTATGCATATATATACTCGACATCCAATGCAAGTATCAAAATAGTGAGCGGAAGCATGTATCATGTATCGTTCAAGGACCTGAGAAAAACATAGAAATCTGTCAACGAAAACGTTGGTGAAATCATAGGTTTAAGTAAGTAAGTACAAGTGAACCACAAGATTTGCAACAATGAGATAATAGTAATACATTCCAAAAGTTTGTTTCACGAGCACCCAATTATCATTGCTTAACATTCCTTCCATTGAACCCCATCACTTAGTGCTAGAACATACACTGTTTCTCGAAAATATATTTCATTCGTAAACGGTAGCGAACCGTTTGAATGAGGGTTTGTCAAACCCATATGGATCCATACAACATAAGTTCTCGCTTACACCCGGCAAGTGTAACTAATGATAATCGAATTGAGGATTTTGTTCTAAACTCGTATGTAGAATGTTTGTTTTCCTGTACTTGTGTTCACTTAGTAAAAGAAATGTTTATGTTTTCTCATCCCAAATGTAAGTTCAAAAAGAGTAAAAGTGGGACTATGATCTCACCTTGAGTGCACGTACAAAAAGTACTTCACAAAATAACGTGTGCGAAGGATAGTGCTAGTCTTGACCTAAACAAATAGGTCGTATCAATAACGGTAAACACGATAGGTCAAAGATGTTCAATTAGTCCTATGGCTCGTTACGACTCGATTATGTAGCATGTGAAATCAAATTGTCAAGTTTCATGCAAGATACAAGTATATAAACAAGTTAGGAAGGTTGCATAATCATTTGGTTAAGTTTGACAAAAAGTCAAACTTTAGTCGGTCAAAGTCAACGAAAAAGTCAACACGTTCGGGTCGGGTCCCGAACTATTTTTCTGAGGTTTTTAATCATGTATGAGCATGTTAGAACAAGTTACATGTGAATTGGAGGTGCGTAGTATAGCAAACATTATTCGAAAATTGACAAAGTTGGACAGACCACTTTGGCGCGTCGCGCGGGTATATGGCGCGCCGCGCCATTACCTGTGCAGAGAATTCTGACAGTTTTTAAGTTTTATACACGAACCTAACTTCAAACAATCACCATTTATGATCCGCAAACAATCAAGACAAGTATCTTATACCGTTGGGAAGGTAATTTAACGAGGAAAACAACTAAACACATTTCATCAATCAATCTACCTATTACAACAACCAAAACCGCATCTAATGCTTAACATTAACCGCATACAAGTTCATAAATGCAATTCAATGATTCGGGCAACCAATTTACATGAATGATATGCCGTTTTGAAGGTAATCAAGCATACAATCCAACTAAACACTTACCAATAATAATCCATGGCATTCAATGCATCAAAAGTCCATTTCAAGTTCATCAAACCCTAACCCAAATTCACCAAAATCAATAATCAAGTTCATGAAGTTTTCTAAGGCAACCTACACATCAAATTGAAGCTAGTGATGCTAGTAACACAATTAAAACATCAACTTTTAACATCTAACAACATATGATCATCCTAAATTCAAGAACAACACACCAAAATTCAAGTTCATGCTAGTTACACTAAAACAACGAGATCGAGCATATAAATCATATATTCATGTTAGACTTGAGCCATAGACACTAATTAACACTTTTATAAGTTAAAAACATCAAGAACACAAAATCTAGTGATTTTAGAAAGTTACCCAAATGAGATGAAGTTGGTACCAAAATGAAGAGGATGAAGAGAGGATCACAAATATGTAGTTTATTTTGTTGTAAGCCTCCTAGATCGAATTTAGATGATGATTGAATGAATTTGGTAAATGGGTGTGTGTTCTTGCTAGAGAGAAAGAGAGAGAGATGGAGATGATAATGAATGGGTGAAAGGGGTTTGACCCTTTGACCTAGTCAAGGGTTTGATCCCTTGTCAAGTTTAGTCCCTCAACTTTCGTTCGGGTGCGGGAATTACCTAAACGAGATAATTTAAAACGCGTATCAACGGGAGATGTTATAAACATATAACGGACTTTATATTAGTATAACGGAAAAGTAAATGGAAAAAGGCGGGATGTTACACACATGTGGTTGTTTTCTTCTGCCGACGGTTTATTAATATATTATATAATATATAAATAATTATAAGAATTATTTAAATATTATATTATATTTATGTGCATAGTTGACTTGTAATTTTTAGTCCGTTGCGTCGAGCGTTGAGAGTTGACTCTGGTCCCGGTTCCGGATTTTTTGAACGTCCTTGCGTATAATTTAATATCTTGTACTTTGCGTTTTGCTTCTTGTACTCTTGTAATTTTGAGACGTTTCTTATCAATAATTGGAACCTCTTTGATTGTACTTTGTACTTTTGAGTTTTTTGGTCGTATGCGTCTTCAATTCGTCGAATCTGTCTTTTGTCTTCACCTTTTATTATTTAAGCGAATATTACTTGTAAATAGAACAATTACAACTAAAAGCTTGTCTTTCTTGAGGGATAATGCTATGAAATATATGTTCGTTTTTAGCATTATCAAATATTCCCACACTTGAGCGTTGCTTGTCCTCAAGCAATATAGTCTTGAAATATACTAGAATCACTTCTTTATTCTTCACACTTTATACATCAGTGATTTCTTTACGGCGGTATAAACAATGGTAGTAACGATGTGGTTTACAGTCCCACATGACTATAAAAATTTAGATCCTTTAAGGAAATTGGATCTTTATGAAAACATTTGATCTTTTGAAAATTAAATCTAGCTTTTACCCTAGATAAGTTTTCAGGAATAACCCTTCACCGGTGTTTGCAAATTCTTTTTGTGGGTTAGGTGGGTTTTAGATTTGAAAATTTTAGCTCAAAACTTGTGGTTTTGTGTCACCCACTTGCTAACCTTGTATTGGGAAAGCAACACGTCCAGTAAAATTGCTCCGTATATTACCTTTTGGTAAACTACCGTCCGGTTGTAAAGGAAAGCGTTGAACAAGCAATTGTTAAGGCAATGTCCCCTGACATGCTTTTAATTATGGTCTATAACGTGTCGGACGCAATTACTATCCTTGGTAGGAGCAATAGTAAAGCTCACCCTTATAATATTTCGGTCTGGCACAAGGTCCTATCTTTGACCATGCTATGCAACCACCGTTCTTACGGTTAACACCCGATTTGGTTCAGGTGACCTAATGAATTCCAGGTGAATTCCTAGGATTTTACGTTCAATGGTAATGAACGCATTGAAAATGGGTTTTCAGAAAACAAATCGGTTTGTAATTTTGATCAAAATATTTTCTCGTTCAAGCTCGAGTTTAGATATCATTGAATTCCATGAGTTTGTAATTCTCAATCTTTAAGGTCAATCTCTAGGATTGAGTAATATCAGGCTTAAAAGCTGATTTTTGATCTTTAAAGAGATTATCCTTTCTGGGGATCTGATTCATTAGTCTTATCCAGCTAATTTGCACGGCATCCTCCCCATTTTACAAGACAGATCCTCTCATGGTTAGGATAAATCTGACCACTTGGCGACCCTGTTTAATGCTGAGGTCCGTGGATTTCCTGCTGATTTTAGAGATGACTTTTCTAGATTTTTCGTCAACCTACAGCTGGTCTGGACGACAACTTCATGACCTAAATCAAGAAGCGCGTTTCTTTTTCAGAAGACTTTACTTCCTTTTAATGATGGAATTGATTCATCGTGTAGATCCATCTTTCTTACAGTAAATCGGGTAAAACTTTTTAGAAATTGTCCAAAACAAAAGTATCTTCAGTTATTTGTACAAAAATATGTGATATATGTTTTAAATAACTTGGTAATTTTTCCCACACTTGGCTTTTTATTTTCCTTTTTGTTGTCCTCTATTCCATTTTAAATGAATTCTAACATTTTGGTTTGTTTCTCAATTTATGTCTTTTCCGAGGTAACAATAATTTCGGTGTTAACACCTAGTTTTATCGTTCATAAATATGTATAAACATGATTTTGAGTTCATTTAATTGAAAATTTTGAAAAATTTTACTAGAATTGGGTAGTCAGTATATAAGACTAGGGCTGTTCTTTATTATCAGAGAGCACTAGATTCTAATACAGCTACTGCGTTACTAGTATTTTTAATGGTAACCAAGTGTTTAAACCAAGTGTAAACCTGAGAGAATTTATAACCCTTCCCCACACTTGAGATCATACAATGCCCTCATTTGCATGAAATCAGACTCTAATTATAAATTCACGAGGGTGATTAGTGTAGAAAAGTAGTTAAAGATACCCAGTTTGTAATTACAAAGCTCGTCGAATGATAGATGGCGCACCTCATCGTTCATCCCTTCTTGTTTTATCACACATGTTTTTTTCTTCTTCAAAAACGGCTGCTTTTCTGAGCTGTTTGTTAATATTTGAAAATGCATCTTTTACCCTTACTTATTATGCATGTTTATTAACGAGTTATGCACTAACCCGAACCCCTAATTTAACGTTAAGTGGGGTTAGACTTCCCCACACTTAGCTGACGATATGTGAAGTCGGTAGAATAAGTTCCACGAATTAGAATAGTGAGCCAGTTATTTACATCTCGGGTGGTGTGTAATATATCAATGGGTTTAAAGTTTAGAACCACCCGATCGTCACTACTTAATTCTTTTTTAAGTGTAGCTTTTAGTAAATGGAAATGTCTCTTTTCTGGTTCTTGATCAAATGGATCGATATACACCGATATACATATTTCTATAGGGTGGACAATTCCTAACATTTCCTTCCGTTTATTCTCTGGATCAAAGTTTTCACCTCTATTACCCAATTGGGTGAAATCCGAGGTGTCATTATTTATTACAGCTCATAGTTCATCTTCGGTAGATGACTCGTCTATTGAGAATATTGGTTTGGAAGGTTGTGGAATGGTGAATTTCGGGATCAAAGTAGATTCTTTTTTATTAACGGTACTTATCGGTCCCACCACTTTGGTCTCGGGGGTAAAGTTTTCAACGTTATCGTTTTCCCAAGAGTACCAATTTGTCACTGATGTCGTGCGAGGTGTACGTGAAATACTATATATTTTTGATACGAAAAGCGATACAAATTACACAAGTTTTAATTATTTACAGATAGAGTGGGATATACCTAAACCTTGCTACAACACTATAGGCAGTGTACCTAATCGTAGAGTAGTGTAGTTTTTAGTAAGTGCGGTTCGTTCCACAGGGAATCTTTTAAACAAGCTTAACGCTATATATTTAAAAACTATATTTGTAAAAATACAGAAATATATATAAGTAGTATTATTATTATAAAAGGGGGTTTTTACCGTTTAATGACCGGTTTGTCGATTTTAAAACTTTTAGTCACAGTTAAAATCTAATGTAAAATATTAAAAATAAATACAACTTAATTTAAAGCGTAAAGTAAATAACGATAATGAAATTACGATAAATAAAAGTGCGATAAAATAAACTTGCGATAATTAAATAGTACGATAATTAAAAGTGCAATTAAATACAATGACAATAAATAAAAGTGCGATAATTAGAAGTGCAATTAAATATGAAAATAAAGGAATTATGTATGAAATAAAAGAATTATGCTTATTTAAACTTCCGTAATCATGATGTTTGACGTGTTGATTTTAGTTTATTCCCATGGGTTAATTGTTCTTTGTCCTGGATTATTCAATATGTCCGTCTGGTTTTTGTCCATAACAGTCCATCAGTCATAAATATAAAGTGCGAGTGTCCTCGTCAAATTATCCTTATACCCGAAGTCAAATATTCCAACTAATTTGGGACTTAAATTGTAACAAGGTCTTAATACTTTGTTTAATAATCACACCAGGATATCGACTGCGTGTAACCCAAGGTTTTAATACTTTGTTATCAATTATGCCAAGTGTCCTTGTACATAATTTCACCCCTGTTTTAATAATTCCATAGACTATTAATCCATTCCCGTGTCCGGTTAAATGAACGATTATTCGTACATATAAATATCCCGCCCATCGTGTCCGATTGAGTGTATATGGTTATTTATAGGTACGTTCAATTGTAAATCTTTATATTAAAATTAACAAACTATCATTTAGTTAAACAAATATAAAGCCCATTAATAGCCCATAGTCTAATTTCCACAAGTGTCGTTCTTTTATCCAAACCCCAATTATGGTGCAAAGCCCAATTACCCAATTTTAATATTTTTAGTCAAACATCACGATTACTTCGGCATTAAATAAGCATAATAATAACTTAGCTACGAGACATTAATTTAAAAAGGAGAACATAACTTACATTGAGTATTTATCGCGTAGCTTTACACAGACAGAACTGACTTTAAAACCCGTAAATAACCGTTACATTAACTAAACTAATCTAATATAAAACTAAACTAATTTATATTATATATATAAATATTATATATATATTAATTATATAGAGGGAGATATTGGATATGGGGTGCAATGGATTCGGCAGAAGCCTGTGCCTTTTATAGGCAGATTTTGATTTTGGCTGCTCCGCGAGTGCGGAGCTTTTATGCCTTACAGCTCCGCGAGTGCGGAGGTCCAAAATCCAGCTCACAATATTTTGGATCCTAGCTTTGTCGACGTAATTTAATAAATATATATAATATATAAATAATTTATATAATTATTTAAATATTATATTATATTCTTATGCATAGTAGACTTGTAATTTTTGGTCCGTTGAGTCGGGCGTTGATAGTTGGCTCAGGTCCCGATTCCGGATTTTCGAACGTCCTTTCGTACTATTTAATATCTTGTACTTTGTGTTCCACAACTTGTACTTTTGTCATTTTTAGACGTTTCTCATCAATAAATTGAACCACTTGGATTGTATCTTGTACATTTGAGTATTTTGGACGTTTGCATCTTCGAATCTTCATTTTTGCCTTTTGTCTTCGCACTTATTTAATATAAACGATTACAACTTAAAATAAGACAATTACAACTAAATAATTTACATATTGGGAGGATATTGCTACAAAATATATGTTCATTTGGAGCACTATCAAATATCCCCACACTTGAACGTTGCTTGTCCTCAAGCAATACATAACTTGAAATTAAAATCACACTTCACTCGAATCACTTTTTTTATTCTCACACTTTATACATCAGTGATTTTGATACAGTGGTATAAACAATGATAGTAACAATGTGGTTTACAGTCCCACATGACTATAAAAATTTAGATCCATTAAGAAAATTGGATCTTTATGAAAACATTTGATCATTTGAAAATTCAATCTAGTTTTTACCCTAGATAAGTTTTCCGGAATAACCCTTCACCGGTGTTGCAAAATATTTTTGTGGATCAATATTTTGGCTAAAAACATTTAGGTTCATGTAATCCACTGCTATCCCTATATCGAAAAGCACACATCCAGTTTACTTGTTCTGTATATTACCTTTCGGCAAACTACCGTCCGGTTGTAAAGGAAAGCGATGAACAAGAAACTGTTAAGGCAATGTCTAATGACATGCATTTGATTATGGTCCAAAAACGTGTCGGATGCTATTACTATCCTTTGTAGGAGCAATAGTAAAGATCATCCTATGATTTTTCGGTCTGGCACAAGGTCCTGTCTTCGACCATGCTATGCAATCACCGTTCTTACGGTTGACACCTGATTTGGTTCAGATGACCTAATGAATTCCAGGTGAATTCCTAGGATTTTACGTTCAATGGTAATGAACGCATTGAAAATAGGTTTTCAGAAAACAAATCGGTTTGTAATTTTGATCAAAATATTTTCTCGTTCAAGCTCGAGTTTAGATATCATCGAATTCCATGAGTTTGTAATTCTCAATCTTTAAGGTCAATCTCAAGGATTGAGTAATATCAGGCTTAAAAGCTGATTTTTAATCTTTAAGGAGATTATCCTTTCTGGGGGTCTGATTCATTAGTCTTATCAAGCTAATTTGCATGGCGCCCTCCCCATTTTACGAGACAGATCCTCTCATGGTTAGGATAAGTCTGACCACATGGCGACCCTGTTTGATGCTGAGGTCCGTGGATTTCCTGCTGATTTTAGAGATGACTTTTCTAGATTTTTCGTCAACCTACAGCTGGTCTGGACGACAACTTCTTGACCTAAATCAAGAAGCGCGTGTCTTTTCCGTAAGACTTTACTTCCTTTTAATGATAGAATTGATTCATCGTGTAGATCCATCTTTTCTTCCAAATGTATTACAATAAACCGGGTAAAACAGTTAATTTAGTCCAAAACAAAAGCACCTGCAATAACTTTACAGAAACATGTGATAGATAGTTTTTAATTGAATAACTTGGTACATTCTCCCCACATTTGGCTTTTTTTTCATGCGTCTTTTTATATTTAATAAATAAATTCAAGCGTTTTAGTTGTTTCTCAATTTATGTCCTTTCCGAGGTAACGATAATTTCGGCATTAACACCTAGTTTTATCGTTCATAAATATGTATAAACATGATTTTGAATTCATTTAGTTGAAAATTTTTAAAATTTTCACAATATTTAGAAAATAAGCCAAGTATAAACCCGAGAGAATTTATAACCCTTCCCCACACTTAGTTTCTTTCTTTGCCTTTTTATTCTCCTTTATTCCATTTTAAATGAATTCAAGTGTTTTAGGGTGTTTCTCAATTTATGTCCTTTCCGAGGTAACGATAATTTCGGCATTAACACCTAGTTTTATCGTTCATAAATATGTATAAATATGATTTTGAATTCATTTAGTTGAAAATTTTTCAAATTTTCACAAAATTTGGCAATTAAACCAAGTGTAAACCCAAGAGAATTTATAACCCTACGCCACACTTGAGATCATGCAATGCCCTCATTAGCATGAAATCAGACTCTAATTATAAATTCATGAGGGTGATTAGTGTAGAAAGTGATTAAAAATACCCAGTTTGTAATTACAAAGCTCGTCGAATGATAGATGGCGCGCCTCATCGTTCATTCCTTCTTGTTTTATCACACATGTTTTTATTCAAAAATGGTTGATTTTCTGAACTGTTTGCTAATATTTGAAAATGCATCTTTTACCCTAACTCATCATGCATTTTTATTAACGAGTTATGCACTAACCCGCACCCCTAATTTAACGTTAAGTGGGGTTAGACTTCCCCACACTTAGCTGACGACATGTGAAGTCGCTAGAATAAGTTCCACGAATTAAAATAGTGAGCCATTTATTTATATCTCGGATGGTGTATGATATATCAATGGGTTTAAAGTTTAGACTCACCCGATAGTCACTACTTAATTCTTTTTTAAGTGTAGCTTTTAGTAAATGGATATGTCTCTTTTCTGGTTCTTGGTCAAATGGATCGATATACACCGACATACATATTTCTATAGGGTGGACAATTCCTAACATTTCCTTCCGTTTATTCTCGGGATCAAAGTTTTCACCCCTATTACCCAATTGGGTGAAATTCGAGGTGTCAATATCTATTACAGCTTGTAGTTCATCTTTGGTAGATGACTCGTCTATTGAGAATATTGGGTTGGAAGGTTGTGACTGGATTGAAGCAAATTCTTCTTCATTAACTGTCCTTATCGGTTCCTCCACTTTGGTCTCGGGGGTAAAATTTTCAACGTTATCATTTTCCCATGAGTACCAATTTGTCACCCTTACTTCTTCTTCATCCATTGATGGATCGATGATTTCGTCGGTAGAGGCTAATGTGTCGATATGTTGTGAAATTGGTAAAGCTGAATAAAAAGTATCATCGGGATAGTTGGTGATTTCGAAGCTCTCGAATTCATCAAAATTCGATGATATGAGATTTTCTTGCACAATATTCCTCAGATCAACAGGTGTGTAATCTGATAGAGTTTCAGCTTGCCAATTTAAAAACTCTCTCATTTGTTCATTTTGAGCATCAAGTTCTTCGAGTTTGATTTTCATATAATCTAAAGAATTTTCAGGCACATAATTTTCCTCGTCTTCTGGTTGTTGAGTTTGGATATATTCTTGGGAATAATTCCAATTAGAATTTTATTCCTCATAATCATTCCATTCCGGTTCCATGGGTGCATAATTTTCTATAGGAACGTAATAATAACGTTCCCATGTTGAGTGATAATCTCCACAGATTTCACAACCAGTTATTGTTTCGTCATTCGTAATCCAAGATTGACCGAACGAATTGTCATCAACACTCGTTTGAGAGTATTGATTAAATTGATTTCGGATGTCATAAAGAGTTTCCAAAATATTCTCGAGATTTTTCATAATGCGCTTATTACCAAATTTTAGCTACAATGTGGTGCATTTACTTAATTATCCTATTAGTTATAAAAATAAAAATTATATAAGTTATCAAATTAATAGACTTTTGTGCTTTTGCCCACGTTTCGAATAGCCAATAGATGCAGCAGGGAGCCAGAACCCTTTAAATCGGAAGCTCACAACTCAGCCACTAACAAATCCAACTATTACTACGAAGCAGAAAATTTGGATGTCTATCAATTTAACCGCTTAAAATAATTTTTCATTTGGAAAATAAAAATCTATGTCCTAAAAACTAGCGTGTCGAGAAATAAGAAAGAAAAAGATTACGCGTCAAAAAACGTCGAAAAATAAAAATAAGAAAGAAAAACGTCGAAACTTAAAAGTCTAAAAACTAAATCTAAAAAGTTGCGCCTAAAGGTCTAAAGGTAAATGCAATTTTACTCGGAAAACGGCAATTACTTATAAGGAACTAAAAAAATTAAAGCGAAAAACGGCGTTGCAAAATTCTAAAGCGCCTAAATCTTAATTCTAAAGAAAAAGTACTTAAAGGATTTTACGGCAAAGCCTAAAAACTAAAAATATAAAATAACTACGGCAAAACTAAATTTAAAACTATATAGCGAACGATAAATATTACGAAATAAACGATAAAAATACAAATTATAACCAAAATGATAAAAATACAAATTTTATAAAAATATTATTTTTATATTATTTATTATATAAATATATTAAACTATATAATTAATAATAATAATTAAAACTTAATATTACTAATTAAAACTAAAACTAAATAATAAATTAATGAAAACCCTAATTGATTTAAATAATAATAATTATATTTAAAACCTAATTGTAATTAATGCCCGAAATCAGGCCTGTTAGGTCACCCCATGCGACCGCATGGTTTTACAACACCCGGCTCATGCGATCACATGGGCCTGGGTTCCAGGTTTTTATTTTTTTTTTATTTTTATTTATTTTTTTTAATTTTATATTGTTTTTGTAAAAATTATATATAAAAATATTTACACAAATATATATATTAAAAATATAGCGTTTCGCCGAGTCCCCGACAGCGGCGCCAAAAACTTGATGTGTGCAGCGGTGTATACGAAATAGTTATTATTTTTACTACGAAATACGATACAAATAACACAAGTTTTAATTATTTATTTACAGATGGGATATACCTAAACCTTGCTACAACACTATAGGCAGTGTACGTAATCGTAAAGTAGTATAATTTTTAGTAAGTCCGGTTCGTTCCACAGGGAGATGGCTTATTTCACACTATATTTTAATTAACTATATTTGTACAAAATATATATAATTATATATTATAATATATAAAAGGGAGTTTACCGTTTAATGATCGGTTTATCGGTTTTATATTTTAAGTCACAATTAAAACCTAATGCAAAATATAAATGACGATAATTTAAGTGCGAAAAATAAATAACAATATAATAATTATGCTTATTTAAACTTCCGTAACCATGACGTTTGACGTTTTGATTATTTATTACCCTGGGTTAATTGTCCTGGATGTAATTGAAACCTATCTGGATTTTGCCCATAATAGTTCATCGGTCATAATTATAAAATGCTCGGCAAATTTAACCTTATACCCAAAGTCAAATATTCCAACTAATTGGGGATTCGAACTGTAACAAGGTCTTAATACTTTGTTTAATGAATACACCAGGTTATCGACTGTGTGTAATCCAAGGTTTTAATACTTTGTTAACAATTACACTAATTACCCTTGAATGTAATCCACCCCTGTTTTAATGAGTCCAGTGACTATTAATCCATCCCCGTGTCCGGTCAAATGAACAATAATTTGTATTTATAAATATCCCGCCCATCGTATCTGATTAAGCGTATGTGGTTATACATAGATACGTCAAATTGTAACCTTTATATTAAATTAACGAGGTATCATTAATTTAATATAAAGCCCATTAATAGCCCATAGTCTAATTTCCACAAGTGTCGTTCTTTTATCCAAACCCCAATTATGGTACAAAGCCCAATTACCCCATCTTTAATATTTTTAGCCCAACATCACGATTACTTCAATTTAAATAAGCATAATAATAATTTAGTTACGAGACATTAATTTAAAAAGGAGAACATAACTTACATTGATTATTTATCGCGTAGTGTTACATGGACAGAATTTCGACTTTAGAACCCGTAAATTAACCTTTGCATAACCCAAAACTAACTAATATAAAACTACACTATATTATATATATATATATATATATATATATATATATATATATATATATATATATATATATATATATATATATATATATATATATATATATATATATATATATTATATGTATATATATTTATTATATAGAGGGAGTAAAGAGATTGAATTGGTGTACATAAACTGCAAAATTCGTCGCCTTTTATAGATGTGGCCAGCCTTTCCCTGCCATGCGATCGCATGGGATTATGGAGGCCAGGTCATGCGATCGCATGGCCAGCCTGTCCAGGACACATTCTTCATTTGAAACGTGGGCGGCTCTTATTTATTTATTATATAATATAATATATATAATTTTATATAATTATATATATATATTATATTATATTCTTGTGCATAGTTGACTTACAATTTTCGGCCCGTTGCGTCGCGCGTTGATAGTTAGCTCAGGTCCTGCTTCCGAATTTTCGAACGTCCTTTCGTACTATTTAATATCTTGTACTTTGCGTTTTTCCTTAACTCCCAAAATCCGCGCAAGTCTTTTAACTCAATTTTTGGGACGCTTTTGAGCGCACTATGGCTTTAAGGACCCTTTTCCAGTTTCTGGACGCTTTTGAGGGCACTATGGCTTTAAGGACCCTTTTTCAGTTTTAGTGGCACTTTTTCTTCAATTCTTTAATCTTCGTGCTTCGTCTTCGCATTTATTTATTTAAACGATTACAACTTAAAAATAGAATAATTACAACTAAAAACTTTACATATTGGGATGATATTGCGACTAAATATATGTTCGTTTGGAGCACTATCATCCCCCGACCTACCCTAAAGAGATTACATCTCATACCTTCGAGCAAGCTAAGCACGCCCTATGGAGCACGAAATAGGGAGAACGCATACAAGGAAAGACTACTAAGCACCGATTTAATAAGAGTGAGGCGACCGTCGAAAGACAACGATTTTGCTTTCCAATCCGCTAAACGATCTGGAAACTTATCTATAACCGAAACCCAATCCACCTTCGTTTTCATCTTTTGCCAGATAGGTAGGCCGAAATAAGTAAATGGGAATTCGTGTCGCACCCAAGTATGAAAGCCATATCAGAGATCGAATTATTGGACACGCCTATCCCATACATGAAACTTTTTGCCAAGTTAATCTTCAATCCTAAATTTTTTCAAAACCCTTTAGTATCTTCATTAAGTTCGAGGCGTTGTTTCTACTCCATTCCCCGATATAAATGGTGTCGGCCGCTGATTTGCTAAATCAGGTTAAATAATTTATAAACTTAAAAATACCAAATTTACTGAACACATAACTACATGCAAGTGTACTTTATCATGTATAGCATAAAACTGATAAATTCAGATTTCGTTCCTAGAAACAGTAAATACTAGTAAATCCTAGCAATCAGTATATCTAAATTACAGAAAAACAGTAAATTAGGGGGGTTATCGCTTAATGAACGAAATGTCAAAGTGATTGTCAAACAGAAAAAACAGAAATATGTAAACTTACGCAAATGAATTATAATAGCAGATAAATATGAAATAAACATGTTGGGCACTTTTCACATTCTTATGTTGGGATTTCACATAGGATAGATAATTTTACGTCATGCATGTGATTTATATTCTAATCATGTATTCTAGACACAACTACACAATTTAGTGGTTCGCCTGATAAAAAAAACAAGAATAATGAGGATAGGAAGAAAGGAGGGGTAATCCCCCAACACGAGTGTGTTATATTCGTGGAAGGTCTGGACATTTTAACAAAGAATGTAGAGCTCCATTCGCAAATATCTTTTCACGTTTGAAAGAAAAACATATAGCTTAATTTTTTTGAACTTAATTAAGAACTTTACTACTTCATTTGCTTTCCTTATTACTTGACAAGTCTTCACTTACCTCATTCGATAGATATAATGTGGCTTGAGTGAACTTATAACTAACAAATGAAATTTACAATATGTGCAATATGTGCATAGTAATGAGGTAACAATTGTGCACAAACTAAATGAGTAGTTTAGCTGGTAAAAGTTTTGAGTCAAATTAAGAAATAATAACGACTAAACAAAGTTTAACTAGACATGTAAGATTTCAGTATTATAAGGAATTGGTCCTAAAAAACCGATATTGATATGAATACCGAACTAGTACAAGTATCCTTAATTCAGTACGTTATTCGAAAAAGTGTTTAGTATATTTTTTTCTGTTCGGTACCATACAATTCGCTACTATATTAGTACCGATACCATCCCTACTCTAATGGCTTCTCAGCTAGTCCCACATTTAATATGAGAGAGGAAAATCTCATAACTCATGATTAAAGGGACATGGAGATGAGATTGAACTCATGTCTCATTCTCTCACACACCATGGCACTTCAATCATTAGGCTACCATCGCGGGACAAAAATAAGTGTCAGCGATTATATATATATATATATATATATATATATATATATATATATATATATATATATATATATATATATATATATATATATATATATACCTAGTAATATGAGATTAACATTTGTAAGAAACTTGTGTCATATAAATACAAGTTCCACCCTATGTCACCATTAGCTAGGGGCGGATTTGAGAGTGTTCAACACGTGCGTTGTCACATGGCCCATAAATCAAAGGGGCGCATAATCCAACATTGTGCAGTATTTATGAAAAATATTGTTATGACTGATGTTGGTATTTAACCTAATTTTTTAATATTTACTGAACTTATTCTTACATATATTTAAAACTTTTGTATACAAAAGGTCTATTTTTTTGTTAATTGAACAGGGCCTATATGAAAAAATGAAACTGACGGGACGCCTCTGCCATTAGCGTAGTCATTACAAACACACACAAGAATGTAGCTAGGTATAAACTCTCCCAAACCAAGGTCCTAGTTATATGAATTAGGAAACGAAGGTCCAATTTTTATTTTATTTTATTTTTATTTTTTTTAACAGCAAAAAATATTTATATAGCCAAACCCTCTAGTAAGCTACTAGAAGGAAAACCGAAATACCGTTTACAATGGCTTCATGAGCCAATCATTCCAACTTACATTAACTTTGGCTCTATTACTAATCCATGAAAACAATAAACTTCAAATAAAATCAAATAATAAAGATTTCTTCATTTCGTCGCCGGGAAACATAACACTATTCTTGAATTTCCAAACATGCCATAGAAGAGCCGCAACAATGACATATAACTTCGACTTCATCGCTTCGATAGCTCTCCAACCTTCAAACCACGACACGAACTCGGGCCAATCATCAAAAAACGGATATGAAACATTAGTCCACAATCTAACCTTCCGCCAAAGATCCATTGCAAGTTGACACTCGAACAAAATATGCCTAACCGTCTCGATATTACAATTGCACGATATGCACCCCATTTCTTCAATTTCTATCCCTCTACGAGATAAATTTAATTATGTAGGTAATCTATCTAACGCCACACGTCACAAAAGAATATTGATTTTTCTCGGCACCCATTTCATCAATCTTGTTGCAATATTATTAGTTGGCAATATCTTATCATCTATCCATCGCCTTGTATCAGCTATCGTAAATTCTCTTGTATCATGACTTATCCACTCCCATTTATCATTTTCATTTGAGATTTCAACACTTCCCAGCTCGGCAACTAAATTCATTAGCAAGGCCTGGTTCCTCGGCCCAATAACTCGACTCCAGGCCCAACTCCACCCTTGAGCATTGCACCGATCCATCCGATTAAATTACAATTTCGGCTTCGATTTCGATCGATTCGAAAACCGTTTAAAATATCCGGTTTTTTTTTTTTGGATTCGATTCAATATTCGGTTTAGTCGGTTTATTCGGTTTGAAACCAAATGGTGCACACCCCTACATAGTAGTGATGACATCTCACTCGTTTGTAAATATTCATCGAACATATCGACGGTGGTTCCATACGCCAATTGGCGCAGAGCCGAAGTATACTTTTGTAACGTAGTAAAAGTTTGTCTACCAATAGCATCATAACGTTCAGAAAAATATCAAAAATGATCGGGAATATCATTACTAGAGAAATTAGTTATACCCTATGCATTCGGAGGAATAATTGAAACCGCATAAGAAAATGTCGTTCAATTTTTGCAAATGTATACTTTGGTGTCTCACTAAAATAATCATCTCACAAACGTTGCGCGACAAACCTCATGCTCACTCGGAATGTATCCTCGAACTCTTGGAATACGCTCGGGCTCCTACTCCTTTTCTAATTTTTATATAAGTTGAACAACAAGCTCGTCTTCCGAATCGAATTTAAAATAACGTAAATGCGACTCCATAAAACGTAAATGAAATAAATTGTAAAATGCGTGTTTCTGGTTTGAAAACATTAATGGTAAATGCGTCCCCTGACGCGTTGTTTCCGTCGAACTGTTGACTAACGCACGTGGAGCGTCAGCCCTAACATTGTGTTAAGGGCGTCAAATCTTGTCACGCGGAATGATGGAGAGCTTCTGATGCCACGGTCCTAGTTATTTGAATTAGGAAATGAAGATTCTACCTCTGATCAGGGTAATAAACAAATAACAAAATATAATTGTCTACCAAAATATTATAATACATAATTTGAAATTAACTAGACAAATTGCGTCGTTCGTCCCTCATCTTTGTCTCAAAAAACACATGTAACCTTTTTCTTTCTTTTTTGACATCGTTAACCTTCATACAAATTGAGAATTTTAAATAAAAATGCAACACATAACAAGTTACAAGCTACCTTCAATGGAAAGTAAACGCTACACCTAACAAGTAGAAAGATTTCAGGTTAACGATGGTATGGAACCAAGAGAATTAATCTGTCCGATCTTGGAAATATCTCTGCCCGTTTTTATGACTACATTGTGTTAAGAAATATGGATTGCTCAACAGGATAATGTCACCGGATTGAAACTAGAATCGTGAATCACCTTTTCAATAAAGTATTTCGCCTCTATCGGTCTTGGGTTGCACGAAATCAATATTGGGATAAGACTAGTTTAACAATCTTTTCTATATCAAGAAAAGTTGTTTCTGCAAAAGTATAATGCAGAAAATGTTTGTTAGTATGATGAGAGTGCGAGAGAAGAAAAAATCTGGAACCTTTTCTCAAATGAATAAGTATTCCATTTATAGTTGACCAAAAGGTGTGAATGAAGAGTCACAACCTTTCATATGTAACCATAATGAAATGGTACATCTCTTGGAAATCAACATCACTTTATTTGATGTTAAATCATGTGTTTTTGATGCCCAAAACCGTCCCAAACTGATAAGGAAATGATAAGCAACGTTTTGGATCAACATGCATTTTGGGTCAAAAAGGCACCAGTTCAGTTTTCATGCTTTAAGCCGCGTTGCGGCTAGATGAGCCGCGCCGCGGCTCAACACTGAGCCCAATATCCAACTTTGTTTTTCCTCTCAGCATCAAATTCACCCTTTGAGCTGCGGCGCAGCCCTCATAGCCACGGCGCGGCTTATAACTGGATTTAAGTTTTTCATCCCAATTCAACTATACACTAAGTGATTGTTCTAACTCTTTACGAATGTGTACTCCACACTTCCCGGATTCGTGTAGAGTATCAAGCAATCACTTCCACTCTCAACCAAGTAAACTAATAACCTAAAACATTGATTATGTTGGATCACATTAAAATCACCAACAAATCCCCCCCATTTTAGTGTTATCCTTGATTACTAAAAGATAAACAAAGAATCAAACTAACGCATAAATGGAAATTTCGAGACGATTGAATTTCCACATTAGTATATTACACATTTCAAGAATTCGAAAATCAGGGTGCTCGTAACGTTTGAACCCATCAATCCATTTGAAAACTAGAAGATAATATACACATCGGTTTCATACATTATACAATTAACCCTACACTATTATAAGCCATGTGTCCCAATCCTCTCATGAACATATCAAAAGCTAAGTCTGAGCTTTCTTGAAGCAGCTACACATCATGTTCACGTAGGTAGTTTTCTTCAATCTTGCTCCTACAATGCAATTTATCAAGAAAACTATTAAGAAGTGTCAAAACTTCAACCTCCTTTATCTTGTAGGTTTGAACACATACATTGGGATTATGTTTACATATGTTCTAATCTTCAAATAGTAGGTTTTCCTCATTGAATTCAAGCTCCTAGCATTGTACTAGAAGGGAATTGGGTATCCCACTATGGAAAATCTAATTGGACTTCAATCCCACACCACTAGCTGACTTGTGCACTAGGTCCCTTGCTAAACCTTTGGTCAAGTGATCAGCCAAGTTTTGTTGTGATCTCACATAGTCAACCGAAATGACTCCATTGGTGATCAACTCGCGAATCATGCTATGCCTCACACCTAAGTTTCTTGATTTACCATTGTACATATGGCTATAAGCCTTAGCCAATGTTGAAGTACTATCACAATGAATACTAATAGGTGAGATTGGCTTCGGCCACAAAGGAATTTCATAAATCAAATTCCTTAACCATTTGTCCTCACTACCGGCCGCCGACAAGGCCACAAACTCCGATTCCATAGTCGAAGTAGTAATACAAGTTTGCTTCTTCGATGCCCATGAAATCGCTCCACCTCCAAGTAAGAAGACCCAACCCGTCGTAGATGAATGATCCTCTGCATTGGTTATCCAACTTGCATCTGAATATCCTTCTATAACGGGAGGAAATCTGGAGTATACAATATCATAGCTTATTGTTTGCTTTAAATACTTAAACACTCGATTAACAGCTTGCCAATGGGGAGCACCAGGGTTACTTGTAAATCTGCTCAACTTTCCCACGGCATAAGCAATATCTGGTCTTGTTGATGTCATAGCATACATCAAACAACCTATTGTTTGTAAGTATTCAAGTTGCTTCATTGCTCTGCCCGAATTTGGCAAAAACTTAACATTTGGATCAATAGGAGTATTAACCAGCGAACAAAACTCACAATTAAACTTCTTGATAATCTTCTCAATGTAATGAGATTGTGTAATTGCGATGTTCTTCCCTTATCTTTTAATCCTTATTCCCAGGATTACATCTGCCACTCCCATATGTTTCATTGAGAATTTAGATGACAAAAATTCGTTGGTTTTATCCACTTGATCTTGGTCGGCGCCAAAGATCAACATGTCATCTACATATAGATAAATGATCACACTTTTACCTTTGTGATCAAACTTGGTATACACACATTTGTCCGATTGATTCAATGTAAACCCATGTGAAAAGACCACATCATCACTTTTGATGCCATTATTTTGGTGCTTGTTTAAGTCCATACAATGACTTTCCCAACTTACACACCTTTGCTTCTTGTCCCGGTATTACAAAACCCTCCGGTCGTTTCATATATACCTCCTCATCCAATTCACCATTCAAGAAGGCCGTTTTCACATCCATTTGGTGAATTATTAGATTGTGAGTCAAATCAAGAGCTATCAACAATCTAATATTGGTGATCCTTGCAACCGGTGCATAGATATCGAAATATTCAATACCTTCCTTTTGTCTAAAGCCTTGGATAACCAATCGAGCTTTAAACTTATCAATCGAACCATCGACCTTCATTTTTCTCTTGAAGATCCATTTATTTCCCAATGGTTTACACCCCGGTGGGAGGTCCGCTGTGATAACCCGGATTTTTCCGACTAGGTTTTCTTAACCTAACTTGAATGATTTAAGTTTCGACACGATAAGAAATTTGATGTCTTGAGTCTTTTACTCTTTTATAAATTTTATAGGTCTTTTTCATAAGCATTCATGAATCTATACCTTCATTTAAACTATAGCTCATAATGTTACTACAAATAAAATACTATAACATTTCATATATATATCTAATATATATAGGTATATAACTAAATTACCTAGATATTTTATAAGACTTGAAAAACTACACACTTATGTACTTATGAAATTAAGTATATAACATTATCAAGTATTATTGATTAAGTAATCATCCTTAATTCACCTAGTTACTAAACCACTATAACATTAATCATTAACTAAGTCTTAATCAAGATCATTAACACTTAAGTACATACTTACACTTAAACTAAAATTAATATAGGACTAACTAACACTAATTAATCACATATAATTAAGTCTTATTTGCATGGAACATGTTATCACACTTGTCTAATTCATACATGAACTAGAGATTAGTCACCCTTTCTTTTTTCTTCCCCTCTAGCCACGTAAATCCCCACCATCATCATGAGAATTCCTTTTGTCTCTTAAAAGCTTACATATTATACTTAAACTTGTTATCTTGTCTTCATAATACTAAGCATTAGTGCATGAAACATTATAGAATACATAAATTAATTAGCAATCTAACTAGTCATCTTTCCTTTTGTTCTCCTTAAGCCACGACATTTACCACCATCATTATAAGACCATTTGTTTTCTCTTAAAACTCACTTAATACACTTAATCATTTACTAAATCCTCTCAAAGTTACAGCCACTTTCTCTTATAGTTTTCATCATCTTTCATTAAGGTATTACTTCCATAAACATTTCTCTTATGTATTACAAGGTCTCTTTCAAGAAGAAAGGGTGTAAAAGCTTAATCTAGAGTGTTTAAACACTCAATGATGATTACATGGCTAGTACTAATCTTGATCATAAGTGACTAAAAAAAATATGTTATATAACTTTAATATAAGTTATCTTAAAGATTTGAACACTTGAAACTAAAAAGGAATGGCTAAAACACATAAACACATTATTGTTTGAATCTGTCCAAAACAGCCTGTCACAACATCACGACTTAAACAAATACTTAGACATTGATTCTGGACTTATAACTTTTACCACATGATCTTATATATGTTTGAGACTTCCAGTAAATTTTTCATAATTTTCTGAAAAGGAAAAGTTATTTTTAAATTTTATTTTCTCACTGCAGGTCAGTTTTTAATCAACTCTGACCTATGTTCAATTAATTAAGTATAAGCCTAAAACTAAAATGTTTATGGAAATATATGTTTTTATTCTGTAAATGGAACATAAAAAAGAGTCATTCACAAGTTGAACCACCTAAAATCATGTAGTAATCATTGAGATATGGTTATTTCAAATTGATACATGATTTTGTCGTAGTTAAATATTAGTCAAGAATACCATCTTTAAAAACTAGGTTAGAGAAGACCTGGACACAAATCCATTTAAACATATGTTACTTTACATCTTTTAAACATTATTTAAAAGTCCCAAGTCAAACAAATATGTTTTGCTATTTTTAAGCTTGGTTGTAAACTCAAAAGTGTCAAACTGGATAGTTTTGCGCACCTGTAAGAGAACACGATTTTGACCAACTTTTACTTCGAATATTGAACTCAAACATACATGATTAGAAAGATAACTCAAAAATTTATCCAGGGATGGCAATTTCGTAGTAAATGGATGTGTAGTTTGGGAGGTACACTCGTGGAAGGTTGTTGGTCTAAAATAGAAAACCTGAAAAACTCTAAGCTAGTGAACTAAGTAATAAATGAAACCATAAACCGAAACGAACATGTAAAACTTACCAAATCAAATCATGAACTTAATTAAAATACTATATTTAATATAGTATAACCTCTGACCTAAATTATTTGTCTAGGTCCTTGAACTCGGAGTTGTTTGATCACTAATACCGCAACCGAATCACCTACCGTTAAGCATACCATCGTGAGTATCATAGTCCCATTTTACTTGCTTTTAGCAAACTTATTATTTTGGGATGAGAAACATGCTTCTTTTATGTTTTACATTATCGACATAAGTGCTTAAAACTATATTCTATTGTGTTGAGTTTATGACTTAGCTTAAACCCCGATTTTGATATCGTTAATTACTGTTTATGGTAAACATGAATAATGTGGATAGATCTATTTGAGGGTGACTCCTCACATCCGGCATATTCTTCAGGCTAGCGGATGCATAACCTTCGACTTTGTAGCTCTAGCTAAGTGAGACTACATGATTTCGGGTTCTTGATTGTTAAGTTCAATATCGGGAGCTCATGCTTATATAGAATATATTTACAACTGTTTGTACTTGAAAATCTTATGGTCCATACAATTATATAATTAAACCTATGATCTCACCAACATTATTGTTGACCTTTTTAAGCATGTGTTTTCTCAGGTCCATAAGCAGGAGTCCGCATACTTTCAGGTTGGCTTTTGGGATGTCGTCGGGATGTCTTTTAAAAATAAATCATCATGTACTATGTTCAAGTGTTGTACTTTGTTATATTTTGGTTGTAATTGTTGTACTTTACTTTTAAGTCCCGACATGTAACTCAAAACTTGTACTTGTTTGTTGAAATAAAAACGTTTCCGCTGTCATCTTTAGAAATCGTTAACTATAACTGGGACACCTATCACGTCACATTTCGGGATCGAAATGGGGTTGTGACAGACATGGTATCATAGCCCACGTTATAGGGAACCAGGACTGCATTAGTGTGTCTAAGATTCTAGGATGCATTAGTGAGTCAGGTCTATAACGGAGTCATTTTTCGTCTTTCACGTATTTTGGTCTTTTGTTGTCATTTTGCTTATCGAAACTTCTATATGTTAACTTGTATGTTTTGTGTGATGACTTAAGATGGCCGCCACACAAAGCTCGATGTCTTCCAACTACTTTCCCGACCCGATAGCAAACTCAAGCTCAACTAGCGATGATAGCTCCGACGAAGACGCGAAAGTTTACCAGCCGTTTTGGAGACGTTGGGGTTGGGTTAGAACCATGATTTCCTCTTGGGTACATGAGGAAGGTACACCTTATCATGAGGTGCATGTTCCACCATCCCGAGGAGGTGTTGATGTCTTGACTGGCCAAACTGTTAGGGACACTCTTTTTACCGTTATTTCCCGAATTCACCGTCTTGATAACCGTATCTCTAGGGTTTTTCATTCTGTTCAGACGTTGTATGATTCCGATAAGCAAGAGGCATTAGAGACTTCTATCAATGGGCTTAGGGATGACTATGATAACCTTTATGTTAGGGTAGAGCTCTTTAGGCAGTGGATGGAGCGATATGCGGGTAATGTTGATAGAATGGAGCGTAACATGATTAATTTTGATTCAAGGTTGGGTGCTATAGAGGCGATGCGTTCAGCAGACTTGTAAATGTTCGCTCAAGATTGCCAGTGGAGATCTTAGATTGCTTTGGGAGATTGTAGTGATCCCTACTAGTGTTGTATAACATTAGTAAATTTTGACTATCTATCACCTAATCAGATATATATAGGAATAGTAGTAGTGACTTAACTTGTACTAGCAAATTATCTAAGTGAACTGTAATGGGTAGATATTACCCAAGTTTTGTAATTATAAAATGCTAATGGAAAGGGCTTTTATTATTATGAAGTTTAGTTCATTTCCTTAATTGTGCCATTATGTACAATCACTACTATTTATTTTTTTATATATTACTCTAAGTAATTGATGGTCTCTTTTTGATTATCATGAAGGATAATGCAAACACGAAGGACTTTTACTGACGCTCAAGTTGATGAGATGATTAGTCAAAGGGTTAATGAAGCTTTAGCCACTGTTGAGGCACAGAGTGCAAGCTAATGCGAGTCAAGCTGGAGGTTCAGGTGGAAATAATGTTCCACAAGGATGTACCTACAAGGAGTTCTCCAACTGCAAACCTCAAAGTTTCACTGGAATAGAAGGACCGGTTGGTTTGATGAGGTGGTTTGAGAGGCTCGAGTCAGTCTTTCGGATAAGCAACTGTGCAAATACGGATAGAGTAAAGTTTGCTACTTGTACTCTTCAAGATGGTGCCCTGAAATGGTGGAACAATTATGCTCTGCCTGCAGGAATGGATGTGTCGTATGCAATGCCATGGGAAGAATTTAAACAAGCGATGATCAGCGAGTATTGTCCAAGAAACGAAATTCAGAAACTAGAAATGGAATTGTGGAATTTGAAAATTCAGGGGAATGACATTACGGGATATACAAAACGATTCCTAGAACTTGCCCTACTGTGTCCGGAGTTAGTTACTACTGAAGCAAAGAAGATCGAAAGGTATGTGTGGGGACTCTCGAAAGAAATCTAAGGTAATGTAACGTCATCCAAACTAGAAACACTCCAAAGTGCTAATCGAATGGCACACAGCCTGATGGATCAGATTACACGTCATGAAAAATCGGAAGCAACATCAGATGCAAAAACTCAAGGCGCTAAGCGTAAGTGGAATGAGAACCAAGGAAATAGTTCTCACCAGAAGAAACAAGATACCACCAAGTTTGAGAATGCTAGTGCCAAGAAGAATTATAATGGCAAGAAACCTTATTGCAATCGATGTTATAAGCATCATTATGGAGCTTGTAGTATTGTTTGTGATAGGTGCAAAAATGTGGGGCATATGTCCAAAGATTGTAGAGTCAATCTCGCACAGCCAACTGGAAACAAACCTAAGACTTGTTATGGATGTGGACAAGTGGGACACATGAAGAATCAGTTTCCGAATGCCAAGAAGGATGGAAATGCAAAAGGTAGAGTATTTAATATCTCGGCAAAAGGAGCTCGTGAAGATCCTGATTTAGTCACGGGTACATTTCTTCTAAACAACTGCATTGCTTATGTATTATTTGATAGTGGTGCTGATAGAAGTTTTATTTCTAAGGACTTTAGTACCGTGATTAACGTACCTCCAAGTGCTTTAGACACTAAGTATATCATAGAATTGGCTAATGGTAAAACTTGAAAAGTAGATAAGATCTTTCTAGGTTGTGCTCTAACGTTAGCTGATAAATTATTTGAAGTCGATCTTATGCCTGTTGAGTTAGGTAGTTTTGATGTTATTATTGGTATAGATTGGTTATCTAAGAACCATGCAGACATTGCTTGCGTGGAGAAATCCATTCGTATTCCTCTCGCGAATGGTGAAACTTTGGTATTTCAGGGAGAAAAGAGTGGCGCGAAACTCAACATCATTTCTTGCATGAAGGCTCAAAAATATTTAAGGAAAGGATGTCAAGCCATCCTCGCACACGTAAAGGAGATGGAGTCGGAGACAAGTTGAATTTCAAATCGACAAGTTGAATTTTTCCTGGAGTTTTTCCTGAAGATTTACCTGGTCTTCCTCCGCATAGACAAGTTGAATTTCAAATCGACTTAATTCCGGGAGCTGCACATGTTGCTCGACCACCATATCGATTAGCACCTTGAGATTTGCAAGAGTTGTCGAACCAATTACAAGAACTGTTGGATAAGGGATTAATTCGACCTAGTTCATCACCCTAGGGTGCTCCTATTTTGTTCGTAAAGAAGAAAGATGGATCTATGAGGATGTGTATAGATTATCGAGAGTTGAATAAATTGACTATTAAGAATCGGTATCCACTACCGAGAATCGATGATTTGTTTGATCAGCTACAAGGATCTAGTATATATTCGAAGATTGATTTGAGATCTGGTTATCATCAGTTAAGAGTCAAGGAGGATGATATTCCTAAGACAGCTTTTAGGACGCGATATGGACATTACGAATTCTTAGTCATGTCATTTGGTTTAACTAATGCACCTGCGGTATTCATGGATCTCATGAACCGTGTGTGTAAGCCGTATTTGGACAAGTTTGTTATTGTATTCATTGACAATAACTTGATCTACTCCAAAAGCAAGGAAGAACATGAAGAACACTTGAAGATAATTCTTGGATTGCTAGAGAAAGAGCAATTATACGCCAAGTTTTCAAAATGTGATTTTTGGTTGCAGTCGGTACAATTTTTGGGTCACGTGGTTAGTAGCCAAGGTATTCATGTTGATCCTGCCAAGATCGAGGCTATTGGCAACTGGGAAGTGTGACGACCCGGAAATTTCTGACCAAATTTAAACTTAATCTTTATATGTTTCCGACACGATAAGCAAATTCTGTAGAGTTGAGTCTCAAAAAGTTTGAACTATTTTCATAAATTCATTTGACATCGACTAATCCCGACGATTCATGAACCACTGTCTGTAAATAAATACATATATATTTAAATATATATATTAATTTGAAATAGAAACTTATATGATTTAATTCATATGTGTAAATGAAATAATATATGATATTACTATAAATCTATATATATATATATATATATATATATATATATATATATATATATATATATATATATATATATATATATATGAAATGTATATTGAATATATATATATATATATATATATATATATATATATAAATTCATATGTGTAAATGAAATAATATATGATATTACTATATATATATATATATATATATATATATATATATATATATATATATATATATATATATATATATATATATATATATATATATATATATATATATACATATATATATATACATATATATATATATACATATATATATATATATACATATATATATACATATATATATATACATACATATATATATATATATATATATATATATATATATATATATATATATATATATATATATATATATATATATATATATATATATATATGTTAAGTATATTGAATATATATATATATATATATATATATATATTCAATATACTTAACATATATATATATATATATATATATATATATATATATATATATATATATATATATATATATATATATATATATATATATGATTTAGAATTTATTTAATCAACGTTCGTAGCACTCGTTTGTCATCTTGATAGTTATTAATTAAGTTAAAAATGAACTTATGTGATTTTTAAAATAAACGGTTAGCCAAAAATGAGTTTTACAAATTATAGGCTTATTAAAAATGCATTTAGTAACTATTTGTTGAATTTTGAAACTTTTTATATTTTACTTGGGGTTGGGAGTGAATAATTAATGTAATTTTTATTTAATAGTTAATGATCAAATTTTATACCATAATGACCAAAATAAATAAATATAGTTAATCTAAAAAAAATTGAAATTTTTCTGAATACTTTTATCCACCAATAATTAACAACGGAACACGAAATAAAGACCTCGGAAGAAAATTTAATAAATAATGGTAGGCGGCTAATAATTCTTACATGTTTATTTATTATTGTATATTATTATATTATTATTAATTATTAATTATGATTATGATATTAGAATTATGATTATACTAGATTTTAAGAGCCCGTGCGTTGCACGGTAGCTCTAAAAATTAGTTTTTGTAATCACTACTATTTGTTCAGCATTATGGAGGTGAAATTATGTCTGCAAAATGGGGGCTAAAAAGAGAAATGAGAAGTCCGTAATGCTAACCTAAGTGCAATTCCAGCACCACCTCTTAACAACCTGTTAATGATAGATAACAAACATGTCAAATCTTCAGTGAAGTCGTGGGTTATATTCAAATAACCAATAAAATACATGCAGTTGTGAGCTTTCCGAACAGTTAATGTTGTGAGTAATCAATTAACCTCATTTAAACATGTTAAATGTTAGAAGTACATGTGTTTAATTTTTTGCAGGAAACTATCGCCCAAAAGCAAAAAAGTGAACAACCAGCTTGAAACATTCACGAATAGTAACAATACATACCGACATCAAAATTAAAACGTGTGACACCTTTAAAAGCATGGTAGTCAATCGTTCTTTGAACCTGCATACATTGCATAATCACCTTGGATGTGACATATAAAAGATCCAAGTGTATCTTAGGTTATGCGGAGATACACAAGTAAGTTGTTGAAATCATTAACAGTATTTTGAATGTGGAAGCTATGAGCTATTTATGAATGCATAATGCAATAGGCTCCACCGAAATAAAAGGAAAGAAAAACATTTATTATTAAAACACCCGTTTTTTGCAATGAATCAATTTCGGGTTCAAATCCATGGAGGCACTACATTTTGAAAACGTGAAATTTACAACTTTGATAAAATACATAGCTCATGACAATGCAAAAGGTTGATAAGTATTAAATATGGAGGATAAACAAACTACCATATGCAAGTTGAAAGTCACTTGCCAAGAGCATCATGAATGAAATGAGCCCAATAACCAACAAAGTTAAAATTCTTCAATTGTCATTTTGATTGATTCAATGACACCAAAGTATGTAGCACCAGTTGCAAGAGTTCACTAAGCCATGTATGAAAACCTAATAGTGAGATAAGAGATGGTTCAACGAAAGGGAGATACAAAAATATAGAAAAATGCACATTATAAAATATCTAATAGTGTTGCAATAAAGAAATTATTGCTACAGTATTTCAGTTCCTGCATTATCACTTGAAAAAAAAATTAAACCATGTACCTCAGATATCTAAAATGAGTAAGTTGAGTTGGTCATAACTATACAGTCCACTGATTTAGGAGTAGAGAAATTAGTCAAAATATCGGACTACACAACCATATACAGCATGGTATTCAGAAAAATGCCATACCCCTTCGCCCATCTGAAATCTTTTTCGTGTAGGCCGACGGTGAATTTGAAGTTATTAAATCGCAACACAGAATTGTGATTATGTATAGTCACGACAAGTGACGATAGAGTCGTAATATTTCCAGCAATCGGAACAAAAATCTGTCACAACCAACCATATATTGGAAGTTAAATAAAGTTTTGTTACAACATAAATTCAATGACAAACCTCGTCTACATTTAAGATGACAAACCTCATCCTCTAGTACATTTCTGAATTTGTTTACTGCATACATCAAGTAAGACAAATAGAATGATCAAGTTCATAATACAGCATACACAATCAATAAACCAACAAATTTAAGCAAGTAAAGGCTAAATTCGATGAAAACACGTCCACATTGTACATAGTGCTTTAATGTGTAAGGCATTAAGTAACATGGCAACTTGTGAGATACAAATTATAAGTGCGTACTCAAATTGTCAATTGTCAGGTAGTTACCAACTACTCGAACCCATTTTGACACTTTAGTCAATTCGCCAACCCGCTACAAGTTGAATGCTTTTTGCTTTGAGCTTTATAGTTATTAAAGAATTTGGTTATCAAAAGATTTAGTTATTATTAACAATGGTTTAACAACGTAAATCCCAATGGTTTAAAAATAGTGAAGGGATTCGTTGTAATCATCGTAAAGGGATTCTTAAAACTAACTTAAGTTCTACATTTGAGTGATGGTGGTAATTTATTGTCCTATTTAGTACGTTCTACTTACATTACTGAAACTTATCTTTCAGAGGTATCACTCACAACAATCCTAAAGGGTTTTGTTAAATCAATAATCAACATATATATAACACACTAAAAATCGTATATGAGAGTAATTATACAAAAAAAAAAACAACACAAACCTTATCCTGAAGCGGATTCAATCACGAATTAATCAAGATGATTATACAAATACTAAAGAACGGGAATACATGAAAAATTTAATTAATCCAAGACTTAATCAAAAGATGTTTTTTTAGTAGATGATGATCATTATTCCTGAATAAAAAAATGAATATGTAATCGATTAATAGAAGATGGTGATTATTCTGATTAATCAAAACCTCCAACTCAAGAATTTAGGTTTTTGTATGCACTTAATAGCTATGTGATTCAGACAATGACTTTGCTATCATTAAGATCCGCTTGCAAGAAGTTTCACTTTCGTTGTAAAAAAACAATTTGAAATCTATCAGCCCATCAAACCCTACTATTATCACTTTATGACTTTGTAGAATTCTTAATAAACAACTCTAGGGTGAAATAAAGAGTACCTCAGGAGCCATCCATCTATCAGCTCTAGTCTCATCAGGTCATCAAGTCCCACATGCCACATATAGACATAAGTTGTCTTTTTCTGTAAAAAGAAAAAAAAAACAAATTAAAAAAAACAAATTAGAAAATTCATTTACATAATCACCTTACTAACTTTAAAGTACTCATTATGATACTATCTCATTGTTTACACGAATTCAATTTGATATGCAGGTATAGTTTCAAAAAATAGTTAGATTACACACATTGAGAATGACTGTGTTGACTCATGAACCGAACAATTTATGCAAAACACATGAACAATTTTCTTTTCTTTTTTTATTTATAATGTTTTTGGGATTAAATTACATATGCACATTCAACCATAAACAAATCTACAACAGTTTCAAACTTTATAGCACCACTACGATTATGAAAAAAGTTTATAATAAGTAACCTAAGTAAACAAACACAGTAACAAATATAAGTGAGAGTAAAAATTTAAATGAAAAATCAATAACATGTTTATTTATTATTGTATATTATAATATTATTATTAATTATTAATTATGATTATGATATTAGAATTATGATTATATATGATACATCGACTAATATACAGATAGATATTTCCACCCACCACCCCACTTGCATCTTAATTTCTATCTTTCTTTTCTGTCAACATACAGACAACCATCCACCACCTTTTCTTCACCTTTTTTTTTGTGAACATAACCAAACAATCACCTTAACCCACTTGTAGTTCTACTTGCTTCCTTTTCTATTAAATTCAAAATCACACAAACCCACTACTAGCTACTCGTTCCTTGTTGTTGTTGCTTCTGCTGCGAGTAAACCCAACCCACAAACACCCCATTTCGGTCACTAGTGCAAGCCATAACAATCACCCACCGAAAGTCTCACTTTGCTACTATTTTACTTCGATTCATTGTTGTTGATTCGAAGCTACTGTTGCTTAAACTGTTCGTTGTTGACGACAAAGAACACCATCACAAAAACAACCTCATGAAACTCTTCTTTGTGGCTGCTATATTGATACCGGTTGTTTGTAACCGTTTTAGAACAAGACCTCACACCCATTTGTTTAATATTAAAATATTAGTACATTATGATCATGATTATTAGATGATGAGGGGCTGTCACTATGTACACGATGATGATGAGGATGTCGTTGTTAAAAACTAAATAGATCGAGATTAAAATGATGATATTTATGACAAACGAAAATGGTTATGGTGATGTACATGATGTATGGTGTCGGTTATGATACATGATGAGAGTGATAACAAAAGATGATGGAAAAAAAAAAACAAGTTGGTTCCACCAAAACCAAATCCCTACGGTTTAAAAAAAAAAAAAAAAGATAAACGTCAACTTTTGATTTTCCAGTTGGATCGTATTGTTTTGTTTTAGGCTATTAGTTGGGCTTATATTAATGATTGGGCCGAAATCAATTAATTGCTATTGGGCCGTGTATTGTTGTATTAGTTGGGCTGAAATCCGGTGTTATGTTGGGCCAAAGTAGGATGGGCCAGATTAATTGAGCTGAAGATAATGGCTGTATAATCAGGATAAATAAAATTAGTCTACAAACAATCTAAGAAAAACGGTATTAGAAGGGTGGTTTGATGTGGTGTCGTGTTAGCGAGAGGTCGCGGGTTCGATTCCCGTCGCGCGCAGTGTATCGAGTCCCGTCGCGCGCAGTGTATTTTTTTAGCCTATTTTGAGGTAGTTACTTACCATTATTATTATATTTACTATTATTGTTATTATATTTAATTATTGTTATTATTGTTAAGTTAATTATTATTATTACTATCATTAAATATCATTTATATTATTATCAATATTATTATTACTGTTATCAGTATTACTAAAAGTATCAATACTGTTAAATTTATCATTTTTATTAGAATGAGTATTATTATTGAAACTAACATTTTTACCAAAATTATCATTTTTGCTATTAAAACTATTATTATTATTATTTTAGAATTATCATTATTTTTATGATTATTATTTTTATTATCGTTTTTATTATTATTTCTAACACTAATATTATTATTTTTATCATTATTATTATTAGTATTATTAATATATCAAATAAAGATTTTCTATATAAAAATATATTATTAACATAAAGCATAACTATATTAACTTTTTTGTAATAAATTTTAATTATCTATTTAATGTATATAAAATATATATAGTTAATTTAGTTATTAATGAAACATACAAGTTACTAAAATAACCATTAATAATAATACCTAAATTTGTTCGATTACCATTATACGTGTTAATATATACTTGATATAGGTTCGTGAACGCGAGGCCAAACCCTGCATTGTTCAATATCGTCATATGTATTTTTACTACAAAATACACTATTGTGAGTTCATTTGCTCCCTTTTTACTCTTTACATTTTTGAGACTGAGAATACATGCGTTACTTTTACAACTGCTTTATTAAATGCTTTTGAAATACATTTTGAACTACGAATACATGAAATGATTTTATAAATGTTTGACGAGATAGACACAAGCAAAACATTCCTCGAATGAATTATGTGGACGTGATAATTGCCACCATTGAATTATGTGGACGTGATAATTGCCACAATTGATATGAATATTTTCCCCCTGATTATTATTGCTTGGTAACCTAAGAATTAGGGAACATCACTAATTTTGAGAATTAGTGCAAGCCTAGTTGACGCAAATCTTAAAGGTAGCTACCGGATTTAACACCCCCACCCAGAATGTTCACTAGACGGAAGGGCTAGTGGGCGTGGTATTTAGTACTTCAAAGTTTATATGATTATTATACAGACGAGATGTTCTTTTTTGGGTATATTATTATGCGCATTATATGTTAAGGTCGGTTACCAAGCCAAGCAATGAAAGTAAAGTGAATGTTATGTATCGAGAGAATGATTTTATACACAGGTTATGTATATGTTATTTTTGTGCATGGAATATGTGTACGGTTACTATGATTTATGAAAAATGGATTTCGTACACGAGAAATGTGTACTGTATTTAAAAGATATCGCATGTACATTACAGGTGGGTATAGGATTCGGGCCCATTTGTACCATGCAGGATTTAAATCTTGTGGTCTATCAAAATGATGAATTTTATTGCTTTATGATAAACCTATGAATTCACCAACCTTTTGGTTGACATTTGAAAGCATGTTTATTCTCAGGTATGAAAGAAATTTTTCGCTGTGCATTTACTCATTTTAGAGATATTACTTGGAGTCATTCATGACATATTTCAAAAGACGTTGCATTCGAGTCATTGAGTTCATCAAGATTATTATTAAGTCAATTATAGTTAGATATATTATGAAATGGTATGCATGTCGTCAACTTTCTATGTAATGGAAGTTTGTCTTTTAAAAATGAATGCAATGTTTGTAAAATGTATCATATAGAGGTCAAATACCTCGCGATGTAATCATATGTTATTGTATTCGTTCTTATAGATTAGGACGGGTCTTTACATGTGGTATCAGAGTGGTGGTCTTAGCGAACCAGGTCTTGCATTAGTGTGTCTAACTGATAGTTGCTTAGATGCACTAGTAGGTCTGGACTTCGACCGTGTCTGCATGTCAAAAATTTTGCTTTTCATTTCGTGTCGAAAATCATCTACTTATTATCCTTAGGAAATTACCTGCTTATCATTCCTAGTCTAGACACATCTTACTGCATTGATTGCATGAATAGTGTATAGACTAAATTCATATCTTAGCGTATCTGTTATTGTTACCTTTGCCTGGCAGCTTCTGAAGATTCCTCCGTAACTTATGGGATTTTAGTATTATATATGCATATGTAAATTATGTATTGCAGGGTACTAATCTACATCCTATAATCTATTTCTTATCGAAAATCCTTCATCTGATCGTACGAGACGAATCCCTCAAACCAGTTCGAATTCCGACAGCTATTCCGATATGGAGTTTCACCTAAGCTCTGAAAGCAGTGTCACCAGAATGAATCAACCAATCATCCATCCCCAATTCATCTGATGGGTTCGTAGTCGACTTAATCAATGGAGACGCGCATAAGGCAATCCCTTCCACCAACCGAATTCACCTCTTGGTGATGAACCTGAAGCACTTACCGGCGAACCTATCCGAAACACCATTTTTAGCCTCATTTCCAGAATATCTCGCCATGATTATATTCTATCTAAAATTCTAAACCTTATTCATTCGCTCGTTCTTACCGACAATCATCCCGGAGGAATAAGTCAACGAACTACGCGCCCGAGTTGTTGCCTTGAAAAATATGGTGCAAAACCTACCAACTTCAACAACAGCACCGGTAACACCAGTACCATCAACAACAACATCTGCAGCACAAACCTCAACATCTCATTCTATACCTCGAGTATAATCATCGTTCTACGTATCGTTCTACATCATTTATCTTCATTCGACATGGCGATTATGTAATCTCTAATGTTTTAGAGATTATATATTCTTGTTCTAACGGTAAATCAAATGAGTTTAATATCATATTGACTCATTAAATCCATGATTACATCTGAAGAAAATATATATGTATATATGTGTTCATAAAGATTGTAATTAAAAATTCTTTTGTACAAACTGTTAATGGTGAAAATATTTTAACGGGTAGGTAATACCCGGGGAATATTTAAATTTCACATTAATAAGTACACTGTACATTCTACGAATCTGATTCAACGGTCATTTACTATCCTACTTACATCCACAGATATACGAATCCGTTCATCGCAAAATAACCATTTTCATTCAATTTCATATTTGAATTTTGATCTATCAGAATCCAACAAGTGGCATAATGAAGAAAACATTGGACAAAATAAAATTTGTTAGAAACAAACGAATTATCTATGAGAAATTCTATTAAGAATCCACGCTCACAAAATCCTAGCTAACTGTTCCTAGCTAACTGTTAATTCCATATTACCTTTAATTTATCGCAATTTATTTATCGCAATTTATTTATAGCATTATATTTATCGCAATTTTAATTCTCGCAGTTTTATTTATCGTCATTTAATTTCTGTTATTTATTTTACGCACTTTAAATATCGGGACACGTATACAAGGTTTTGACATATCATATCGATGCATCTATATATATTATTTGGAATCACCATAGACACTCTATATGCAGTAATGATTGAGTTTGCTATACAGGGTTGAGGTTGATTCTACAATAACATATATATTTTGAGTCGTGATCGAGTCTGAGACATGTACACGGGTCACGATATGTATTAATTAATTCGAATATTATAAACTATATATGAATTATTGAATTAGTAACTGTGGAATGCTAACTGTGGACTATCAATATTGGACAATTAAAATGAAATAAAATATTGATCATAACATATGAAACTAAACAATTCTTCAAGTTTTCCACTTGATTTCATCTTAAACCTCATTTGTATCTTGATGATTACAATCTGCGTTCAAACCTTTCATGATTCCTGAAAACACCTCAATCAAGAGGATGAACCAACCGCACCTAATTCACGGAAGAAAAGATTAATGCATATAGTTATGCACCTGAAAACACTCGGAACCTGAGTAAACGTTCAACACGTATATGTGTTAACTCCTTTGGCGTTGTTATTACTGAAAATAACTTTACAATCCCTTTTCAAAGTAGCCAATTTTGTCACAGCTCCAGCAAGTCAACTTCGACTTTTCGTTCGAAACAACCTTATTATAACTTTGATATATATGCGTACTCTTTTATTGTTACCGAGGAATCTTTTATATTCCACTATATTACCAGCAGACGTACCAGCAACCTCGTTGCTCCTTGGCTTAAATCTCTACGACAAATCAATATATTTATCTATTGAAGTCTTATCATGAACTCAATATATTTATGTATTGAAGTCTTATCATGAACTCATCGGTATCTTGTAACGATAATTACCATACCAAGTACCGGAAGACATCAATCGATAATCTCGAAATTCACAGCGATTCTATGACAACAATTTATATATATATATATATATATATATATATATATATATATATATATATATATATATATATATATATATATATATATATATATATATATATATATATATATATATATATATATATATATATATATATATATATAACTTCTATCTCCTAGATTTACGAATTTCAATTCTGAATTTTTGAAAAGCGCTTTAGCTTATGAATCAGTTTCCTGAGTTTTGAAAAAGCTGATGAAGCAGTGAAAACTGAGGACTGCCGTAACAGTCAAAAGTTTGATACTAAAGAATGGAGTGTTGGAAAAGCTCAAAGATTTTGATACTGAAAAATGAATTGAGCAAATTATGAAAGATACTCTGAACAAGGACTAAACTTGTACATAAAAGAATCCTGATGATTCTGTTTCTGATAAAATCTTTAACGAATACCTTGCTCCTTAATCGCTCTAAATCATCGTGAATGAATTTCTTCATCACAGCTTGATTCAGAAATTCTAAAATATTATCGTATCTTTTATTATAATATCCTCCATATTTCTGAAGATATTTTTATAACTATTCTTATCTGAAATCATTAATCTCTTAGTGTTATCAGTGATTACATCATATAGAAACTGTTAGTTTCTATATTCTGTAAACTTTCGAGCTTAAAATATGAATGTTATTGAAGTAATGTTGGGAAATGATGCATGAGTTAGTATAATATAATGACACTTGATCATCGTGATTATATTACAGTAAGTCATGCTGAGTTTCTAATGGAACGTGATGATTCACAGATCATAACGTCCTCATGTGACATGTTACACGACTCTTACATTCTATCTGATCTCTAAACATATCAAGAACATATTATCTTGATAGTTCTATCTTTTCCCTTGAATTTAGGAAATCAACAGTGATTACGTCACCGGTTAAGACGAACCTGCATTTACTCATTTCACTCTTTTGTGATAGCTTCGTTCGTACTCTTCGAATAATCGAATTATTTTATCCTTATTACTCAATGGTAATAAAACTCTATTTATCAGCTCATATGAGTCATGAAAACATACTTATTGTCAGCCATGATGATCCCACTCAAATTTCGGGACGAAATTTCTTTAACGGGTAGGTACTGTGACGACCCGAAAATTTTCGACCAAATTTAAACTTAATCTTTATATGTTTTCGACACGATAAGCAAAGTCTGTAGAGTTGAGTCTCAAAAAGTTTGAACTATTTTCATAAATTCATTTGACCTTCGACTAATCCCGACGATTCATGAACCACTGTCTGTAAATAAATACATATATATTTAAATATATATATATTAATTTGAAATAGAAACTTATATGATTTAATTCATATGTGTAAATGAAATAATATATGATATTACTATAAATATATATATATATATATATATATATATATATATATATATATATATATATGAAAAGTATATTGAATATATATATATAATTTAGAATTTATTTAATCAACGTTCGTAGCACTCGTTTGCCATCTTGATAGTTATTAATTAAGTTAAAAATGAACTTATGTGATTTTTAAAATAAACGGATATCCAAAAATGAGTTTTACAAATTATAGGCTTATTAAAAATGCATTTAGTAACTATTTGTTGAATTTTGAAATTTTTTATATTTTACTTGGGGTTGGGAGTGAATAATTAATGTAATTTTTATTTAATAGTTAATGATCGAATTTTATACCATAATAACCAAAATAAATAAATATAGTTAATCTAAAAAAAATTGGGATTTTTCTGAATACTTTTATCCACCAATAATTAACAACGGAACACGAAATAAAGACCTCGGAAGAAAATTTAATAAATAATGGTAGGCGGCTAATAATTCTTACACGTTTATTTATTATTGTATATTATAATATTATTATTAATTATTAATTATGATTATGATATTAGAATTATGATTATATATGATACATCGACTAATATACAGATAGATATTTCCACCCACCACCCCACTTGCATCTTAATTTCTATCTTTCTTTTCTGTCAACATACAGACAACCATCCACCACCTTTTCTTCACCTTTTTTTTTTGTGAACACAACCAAACAATCACCTAAACCCACTTGTAGTTCTACTTGCTTCCTTTTCTATTATATTCAAAATCACACAAACCCACTACTAGCTACTCGTTCCCTTGTTGTTGTTGCTTCTACTGCGAGTAAACCCAACCCACAAACACCCCATTTCGGTTACTAGTACAAGCCATAACAACCACCCACCGAAAATCTCACTTTGCTATTGTTTTACTTTGATTCATTGTTGTTGATTCGAAGCTACTGTTGCTTAAACTGTTCGCTGTTGATGACAAAGAACACCATCACAAAAACAACCTCATGAAACTCTTCTTTGTGGCTGCTATATTGATACCGGTTGTTTGTAACCATTTTAGAACGAGACCACACACCCATTTGTTTAATATTAAAATATTAGTACATTATGATCATGATTATTAGATGATGAGGGGCTGTCACTATGTACACGATGATGATGAGGATGTCGTTGTTAAAAATTGAATAGATCGAGATTAAAATGATGATATTTATGACAAACGAAAATGGTTATGGTGATGTACATGATGTATGGTGTCGGTTATGATACATGATGAGAGTGATAACAAAAGATGATGGGAAAAAGAAAAAAAACAAGTTGGTTCCACCAAAACCAAATCCCTACGGTTTATAAAAAAAAAGAAAAAGATAAACGTCAACTTTTGATTTTCCAGTTGGATCGTATTGTTTTGTTTTTGGCTATTAGTTGGGCTTATATTAATGATTGGGCCGAAATCAATTAATTGCTATTGGGCTGTGTATTGTTGTATTAGTTGGGCTGAAATCCGGTGTTATGTTGGGCCAAAGTAGGATGGGCCAGATTAATTGAGCTGAAGATAATGGCTGTATAATCAGGATAAATAAAATTAGTCTACAAACAATTTAAGAAAAACGGTATTGGAAGGGTGGTTTGATGTAGTGTCGTGTTAGCGAGAGGTCGCGGGTTCGAGTCCCATTGCGCGCAGTGTATTTTTTTAGCCTATTTTGAGGTAGTTACTTACCATTATTATTATCTTTACTATTATTGTTATTATATTTAATTATTGTTATTATTGTTAAGTTAATTATTATTATTACTATCATTAAATATCATTTATATTATTATCAATATTATTATTACTATTATCAGTATTACTAAAAGTATCAATACTGTTACATTTATCATTTTTATTAGAATGAGTATTATTATTGAAACTAACATTTTTACCAAAATTATCATTTTTGCTATTAAAACTATCATTATCATTATTATTATTTTAGAATTATCATTATTTTTATGATTATTATTTTTATTATCGTTTTTATTATTATTATTTCTAACACTAATATTATTATTTTTATCATCATTATTATTAGTATTATTAATATATCAAATAAAGATTTTCTATATAAAAATATATTATTAACATAAATCATAACTATATTAACTTTTTTGTAATAAATTTTAATTATCTATTTAATGTATATAAAATATATATAGTTAATTTAGTTATTAATGAAACATACAAGTTACTAAAATAACCATTAATAATAATACCTAAATTTGTTCGATTACCATTATACGTGTTAATATATACATATAGGTTCGTGAACGTGAGACCAAACCCTGCATTGTTCAATATCGTCATATGTATTTTTACTACAAAATACACTATTGTGAGTTCATTTGCTCCCTTTTTACTCTTTACATTTTTGGAACTGAGAATACATGCGTTACTTTTACAACTACTTTATTAAATGCTTTTGAAATACATTTTGAACTACGAATACATGAAATGCTTTTATAAATGTTTGACGAGATAGACACAAGCAAAACATTCCTCGAATGAATTATGTGGACGTGATAATTGCCACCATTGAATTATGTGGACGTGATAATTGCCACAATTAATATGAATATTTTTCCCTTGATTATTATTGCTTGGTAACCTAAGAATTAGGGAACATCACTAATTTTGAGAATTAGTGCACGCCTAATTGACGCGAATCCTAAAGGTAGCTACCGGGTTTAACACCCCCACCCAGAATGTTCACTAGATGGAAGGGCTAGTGGGCGTGGTGTTTAGTACTTCGAACTTTATATGATTATTATACAGACGAGATGTTCTGTTTTGGGGATATTATTATGCGCATTATATGTTAAGGTCGGTTACCAAGCCAAGCAATGAAAGTAAAGTGAATGTTATGTATCGAGAGAATGATTTTATACACAGGTTATGTGTATGTTATTTTTGTGCACGGAATATGTGTACGGTTACTATGATTTATGAAAATGGATTTCGTACACGAGAAATGTGTACTGTATTTAAAAGATATCGCATGTACATTACATGTGGGTATAGGATTCGGGCCCGTTTGTACAATGCAGGATTTAAATCTTGTGGTCTATCAAAATGATGAATTTTATTGCTTTATGATAAACCTATGAACTCACCAACCTTTTGGTTGACACTTGAAAGCATGTTTATTCTCAGGTATGAAAGAAATTTTTCGCTGTGCATTTGCTCATTTTAGAGATATTACTTGGAGTCATTCATGACATATTTCAAAAGACGTTGCATTCGAGTCGTTGAGTTCATCAATATTATTATTAAGTCAATTATAGTTGGATATATTATGAAATGGTATGCATGTCGTCAACTTTCTATGTAATGGAAGTTTGTCTTTTAAAAACGAATGCAATGTTTGTAAAATGTATCATATAGAGGTCAAATACCTCGCGATGTAATCATATGTTATTGTATTCGTTCTTATGGATTAGGATGGGTCTTTACAGGAAGTTCCTAAGACTCCAACTCAAGTGAGACAATTTTTAGGTCTTGCTGGATATTTTCGAAGGTTTATCCAAGATTTTTCGAAGATTGCGCGACCTTTAACTACACTGACTCACAAAGGAAAGAAGTTTGAATGGTTAAAGGAACAAGAGTCTGCATTTCAATAATTGAAGCATAAACTAACTACTGCACCCATATTATCTTTACCTGAGGGAAATGAAGATTTTGTGGTTTATTGTGACACCTCGCGTCAAGGACTTGGATGTGTTTTGATGCAGCGACAGAAGGTCATTGCTTATGCATCACGACAACTGAAGGTGCATGAGCAGAACTATACAACTCATGATTTAGAATTGGGAGCTGTTGTCTTTGCCCTTAAAATGTGGAGACATTATTTGTATGGAACTAAATGCACTATATTTACGGATCACAAGAGTCTTCAGCATATTTTTGATCAGCAACAATTAAATATGCGACAACGGTGTTGGGTTGAATTGTTGAATGATTATGACTGCGAAATTCGTTATCATCCTGGGAAGGCTAACGTGGTTGCCGATGCGTTGAGCCGAAAGGAAAAGATTAAACCTCTTCGCGTTAGAGCAATGAATATAACTATTCGTACAAATCTTATTTCGCAAATCCGAGATGCTCAGTTAGAAGCTGTGAAGGAGGAACATTGGAAGGATGAGGTGACTAAAGGATTGATTAAGCAAATTGAAGTAAAGGGTGATGGGACCCGATACTTTGCAGGACGTCTATGGGTACCAAAGTATGGTGAATTAAGAAAACTTGTGTTAGATGAAGTGCACAAGATGAGATACTCAATTCACCCTGGAACTGGGAAAATATATCACGATATCAAGGAATTTTATTAGTGGCCTAACATGAAAGCTAACGTTGCCACTTATGTGAGCCAATGTCTGACTTGTGCGAAAGTCAAAGGGGAGAATCAAAAACCGTCAGGGTTGTTACAACAACCGAAAATCCCATAGTGGAAATGGGAAAGAATAACCATGGACTTTATAACGAAGCTACCGAGAACCGTGATTGGTTACAACACTATTTGGGTGATTGTCGATCGTCTCACTAAGTCTGCACATTTCCTACCTATGAAAGAGACAGATAGGATGGAGAAATTGGCACAATTATATTTGAAAGAAGTTATTTCAAGACACGGAGTGGCTATCTCTATTATATCCGACCGTGACAGTTAATTCACGTCAAGATTTTGGCAATCTTTACAAGAAGCTCTAGGAACTCATGTGGACATCAGTACCGCCTACCATCCGCAAACTGACGGACAAAGTGAAAGGACCATCCAAACCCTAGAAGATATGCTACGGGTATGTGTTATTGATTTTGGTAATGGATGGGATAAATATCTACCATTAGCAGAATTTTCATATAACAACAGTTATCACGCGAGTATTAAAGCGGCACCATTTGAAGCTCTCTATGGTAGAAAATGTAGATCACCTCTATGTTGGAGTCAAGTGGGTGATAGACAACTCACTGGTCCAGAAATCATACATGAGACTACCGAGAAAATTTTTCAGATTAAAGAGAGATTGAAGACTGCCATGAGCCGACAAAAGAGCTTTGCTGATGTTCGAAGAAAATTCTTAGAATTTCAGGTAGGAGATAAAGTCATGCTTAAAGTGTCTCCCTGGAAGGATGTGATTCGATTTGAGAAGCAAGGAAAACTAAGCCCGAGATATGTTGGACCTTTCGAGATAATTGAAAGGTTTGGTCCTGTGGCATATCATTTGAAACTACTGCAAGAATTGAGTGGTATCCATGATACTTTTCATGTCTCAAACTTAAAGAAGTGTTTTTCCGATGACAGTCTCATTATTCCGTTGGAAGAGATTCGTATAGACAATAAACTTCATTTTATCGAGGAACCAGCTGAGATCATGGATCGCGAAGTTAAGCGCTTGAAGCATAGTAGTATTCTGATTGTAAATGTTCGTTGGAATGCTCGTAGAGGACTGGAGTTTACTTGGGAACGGGAGGACCATATGCGGCGGAAGTATCCGCATCTTTTCACTGATATCACACAAACGTCAGGTACTAACTAAAATTTCGGGACGGAATTTTTTTTAACGGGTGGGTACTGTGATAACCCGGATTTTTCCGACTAGGTTTTCTTAACCTAACTTGAATGATTCAAGTTTCGACACGATAAGAAATTTGATGTCTTGAGTCTTTTACTCTTTTATAAATTTTATAGGTCTTTTTCATAAGCATTCATGAATCTATACCTTCATTTAAACTATAGCTCATAATGTTACTACAAATAAAATACTATAACATTTCATATATATATATCTAATATATATAGGTATATAACTAAATTACCTTGATATTTTATAAGACTTGAAAAACTACACACTTATATACTTATGAAATTAGGTATATAACATTATCAAATATTATTGATTAAGTAATCATCCTTAATTCACCTAGTTACTAAACCACTATAACATTAATCATTAACTAAGTGTTAATCAAGATCATTAACACTTAAGTACATGCTTACACTTAAACTAAAATTAATATAGGACTAACTAACACTAATTAATCACATATAATTAAGTCTTATTTGCATGGAACATGTTATCACACTTGTCTAATTCATACATGAACTAGAGATTAGTCACCCTTTCTTTTTTCTTCCCCTCTAGCCATGTAAATCCCCACCATCATCATGAGAATTCCTTTTGTCTCTTAAAAGCTTACATATTATACTTAAACTTGTTATCTTGTCTTCATAATATTAAGCATTAGTGCATGAAACATTATAGAATACATAAATTAATTAGCAATCTAACTAGTCATCTTTCCTTTTGTTCTCCTTAAGCCACGACATTTACCACCATCATTATAAGACCATTTGTTTTCTCTTAAAACTCACTTAATACACTTAATCATTTACTAAATCCTCTCAAAGTTACAGCCACTTTCTCTTATAGTTTTCATCATCTTTCATTAAGGTATTACTTCCATAAACATTTCTCTTATGTATTACAAGGTCTCTTTCAAGAAAAAAGGGTGTAAAAGCTTAATCTAGAGTGTTTAAACACTCAATGATGATTACATGGCTAGCCCTAATCTTGATCATAAGTGACTAAAAAAAAAATATGTTATATAACTTTAATATAAGTTATCTTAAAGATTTGAACACTTGAAACTAAAAAGGAATGGCTAAAACACATAAACACATTATTGTTTGAATCTGTCCAAAACAGCCTGTCACAACATCATGACTTAAACACATACTTAGACATTGATTCTAGATTTATAACTTTTACCACGTGATCTTATATATGTTTGAGACTTCTAGTAAATTTTTCATAATTTTCTGAAAAGGAAAAGTTATTTTTAAATTTTATTTTCTCACTGCAGGTCAGTTTTTAATCAACTCTGACCTATGTTCAATTAATTAAGTATAAGCCTAAAACTAAAATGTTTATGGAAATATATGTTTTTATTCTGTAAATGGGACATAAAAAAAAGAGTCATTCACAAGTTGAACCACCTAAAATCATGTAGTAATCATTGAGATATGGTTATTTCAAATTGATACATGATTTTGTCGTAGTTAAATATTAGTCAAGAATACCATCTTTAAAAACTAGGTTAGAGAAGACCTGGACACAAATCCATTTAAACATATGTTACTTTACATCTTTTAAACATTCTTTAAAAGTCCTAAGTCAAACAAATATGTTTTGCTATTTTTAAGCTTGCTTGTAAACTCAAAAGTGTCAAACTGGACAGTTTTGCGCACCTGTAAGAGAACACGATTTTGACCAACTTTTACTTCGAATATTGAACTCAAACGTACATGATTGGAAATATAACTCAAAAATTTATCCAGGAATGGCAATTTCGTAGTAAATGGATGTGTAGTTTGGGAGGTACACTCGTGGAAGGTTGTTGGTCTAAAATAGAAAACCTGAAAAACTCTAAGCTAGTGAACTAAGTAATAAATGAAACCATAAACCGAAACGAACATGTAAAACTTACCAAATCAAATCATGAACTTAATTAAAATACTATATTTAATATAGTATAACCTATGACCTAAATTATTTGTCTAGGTCCTTGAACTCGGAGTTGTTTGATCACTAATACCTCAATCGAATCACCTACCGTTAAGCATACCATCGTGAATATAATAGTCCCATTTTACTTGATTTTAGCAAACTTATTATTTTGGGATGAGAAACATGCTTCTTTTATGTTTTACATTATCGACATAAGTGCTTAAAACTATATTCTATTGTGTTGAGTTTATGACTTAGCTTAAACCCCGATTCTGATATCGTTAATTACTGTTTATGGTAAACGCGAATAATGTGAATAGATCTATTTGAGGGTGACTCCTCAAATCCGGCATAGTCTTCAGGCTAGCGGATACATAACCTTCGACTTTGTAGCTCTAGCTAAGTGAGACTACATGATTTCGGGTTCTTGATTGTTAAGTTCGATATCGGGAGCTCATGTTTATATAGAATATATTTACAACTGTTTGTACTTGAAAATCTTATGGTCTATACAATCATATAATTAAACCTATGATTTCACCAACATTATTGTTGACCTTTTTAAGCATATGTTTTCTCAGGTCCATAAGCAGGAGTCCGCATACTTTCAGGTTGGCTTTTGGGATGTCGTCAGGATGTCGGGATGTCTTTTAAAAATAAATCATCATGCACTATGTTTAAGTGTTGTACTTTGTTATATTTTGGTTGTAATTGTTGTACTTTACTTTTAAGTCCCGACATGTAACTCAAAACTTGTACTTGTATGTTGAAATAAAAATGTTTCCGCTGTCGTCTTTAGAAATCGTTAACTATAACTGGGACACCTATCACGTCACATTTCGGGATCGAAATGGGGTCGTGACATCCACTAAGACCCAAGTGTTATTTTCCAATATCGAGTCCATCTCATCACGTACCGCCTCCTTTCAAAAGGCTACGTCTCGAGACCTCATTGCCTCCTCATATGTTATAGGATCCTCCTCAATATTGTAATAATTATAGGATTGAGATTTAATACTATCTCTAGATTTTTCAGCCAAATAAAATTGAAAATCGGAACCATATGACTTGGGAGTTTTTGTCCTACTCCATCTACGAGGTTCAAAGGACTCACTAGGAAGCTCTTTCAATTGAGCTCCTTGGGAGGTGCTTTCAATAGGGGTCATGTCCTTTGGTCTTGGTATTGAGGTGAACCTTGATTCATCAAATATTGTATCTCTTGATTCTATAACGGTATTAACTGCTATAGCATTATTAGGTTCAATAACATAGAACCTATATGCCTTAGAATGCTCGGCATACTCAATAAAAATGCAATCAACACCTCTTTCACCCAAAGTTTTCCTTTTGGGTTCGGTTAGTCGTACGACTACCCGACAGCCCCAAACTCGTAAGTAACACAAATTGGGTCGTTTGTTGTACCAAAGTTCATAGGGGGTTTTCTTTTCCTTCTTATTAGGAACTCTATTCAATATATAGCAAGCCTTAAGCATGGCTTCACCCCAAAATCCCTCACTCAAACCGGAATAGGACATCATGGAATTAACCATTTCCTTTAGTGATCTATTCTTCCTTTCAGCAACACCATTTTGTCGTGGTGTATATGGAGCCGTAGTTTGGTGAAGAAAACCTATCGATTGGAAATAAGCCGGGTCGTAGTATTCACCACCTCTATCAGTACGCAAAGTTTTAATTGATCTATTTAGTTGCAATTCTACTTCAGTTTTATAGATTTTGAATCTGTCTAATGCTTCCTCCTTCGCATGCAAAAGATAAATGTAGCAAAATCTAGATGCATCATATATAAACGTGATCATGTACTTCTTGTTACCCAAAGAAGGAGTAGCATGAAAGTCACATAGATCACTATGAATAAGTTCTAAGGTCTTAGATACCCGGTTTATATCCTTAAAAGGTTGTCTAATTATCTTAGTTAACATGCAAGTTTTACATTGTTCAAGATTTGGATCAAAACTTGGAATTAACTCATCTCTAAACATATCATTCATTCTCTTGTAATGAACATGTCCTAGACGTGCATACCATAAACCGTAATCATTAGAACCAGAACTAATCATGCAAGTAGAATTCATGGCATTGGGAACTTTCTTGAGATTAAGCATAAATATACCATTATAATAATACCCAAAACCAATAAAAACACCATCTTTAGACAGTATATACTTGTCACTTTCAAACACTTGTTTATACCCACATGTATTCAATATGGGACTAGATATAAGATTCTTATGCAAGTTAGGTACATACAATACATTATACAGAGCAATAGTTTTTTCGGAGCTAAACTCCAACATTTCCATAATCAACAACATTAGCAATAGATTCGTTGCCCATGTACAAGACATTCTTTTCCGGTACAAAAGTCTTAAACCATTTAAGATCGTTGCACGCATGACAAGTTGCACCCGAATCTACCCACCATCCAAATGTATCATCATGTACATAGAATGCATCAGAAATATGTGAAACATAGTTCTTAATTGGGATAGTCACAAAGTCAGAAATTTGACCTTGATTAGGAGTAGGATGCTTTGATCCTTGGCCCGCACCTGATGTGCTTCCTCCTTCTACCATCTTGACTTTGCAATCCCGCTTAAAGTGACCGGATTTGTCACATCTCCAATAAGACTTCTTGTCCTTCTTATTGGACGCATTCTTGTTGCCATCAAACTTTCGTTTCTTGTTGTTTGGTTTCTTGTTGAATTTGTCCCATGGGACTTATCTTCAATCATGTTAATTGAAAAAGATCCCACTTCTTTACCCTTCCCCTTGTCACTATCTTGAGCCCGAATTGATTCCTCAAATCTCAAGTGACTGCCCAACTCATTCAAATTCATATCTTCTTTCTTGTGTTTGAGTGTGTGTTTAAAAACTCGCCATGAAGATGGCAATTTATCAATGATGGATGAAATCGAGAAAGTTTCATCCATACTTATATTATGTTGGGTAAATTTCCCCAAGATCCTAAGGATCTCATGGAATTGTTCCACGATGGGCCTAGTATCAACAATCTTGTAATTGTTAAAGTTGCTAACAAGAAATTATGGCCTCCAATTTATCCCAAAGTTCCTTTGGCGATTCAACCGAATTGTAAACCTCAAATAAAACAACGGACATACCGTTTAGAATGTGGCCACGACACATCAAGTGATCGTTGTCCTATTTGCTCCTTAACCGGGCTTATTCCATGGTCTCATCATTCGATTCAGCAGGTCTTGGAGTTGACAACACATACACCAATTTCAATGTAGTCAAAAGAAATTGCATCTTCTTTTGCCATCTCCTAAATCTGCCCCTTTAAACTTTCTCCAATTTTGCAAACCTTGAAGTCATCTCTTTCACCGTTTCCCCGGACATCATGAAATTACTTTATTGATTTGTTAGGAAATATGGATTGCTCAATAGGATAATGTCACCGGATTGAAACTAGAATCGTGAATCACTTTCTCAATAAAGTATTTCGCCCCTATCGGTCTTGGGTTGCACGAAATCAGTATTAGGATAAGACTAGTTCAACAATCTTTTCTAGACCAAGAAAAGTTGTTCTTGCAAAAGTATAATGCAGAAAATGTTTGTTAGTATGATGAGAGTGTGAGAAAAGGAAAAATTTGGAATCTTTTCTCAAATGAAAAAGCATTCTATTTATAGTTGACCAAAAGGTGTGAATGAAGAGTCACAACCTTTCATATATAACCATAATGTAATGGTACATCTCTTGGGAACCAACACCACTTTATTTGATGTTAAATCATGTGTTTTTAATGCCTAAAATCGTCCCAAACTGATCAGGAAATGATAAGCAACATTTTAGATCAACATGCCTTTTGGGTCAAAAAGGCACCAGTTCAAGTTTTCATGCTTTGAGCCGCGCCGCCGCTCAACACTGAGCCCAATATCCAACTTTGCTTTTCCTCTCGGCATCAAATTCACCCTTTGACCCGGCGGCGCGGTCCTCATAGCCACGGCAAGGCGTATAACTGGATTTTGATATTTCTAAGTTTTTCATCCCAATTCAACTATACACTAAGTGATTGCTCTAACTCTTTATGAATGTGTACTCCACACTTCCCGAATTCGTGTAGAGTATCAAGCAATCACTTCTACTCTCAACCAAGTAATCCAATAACCTAAGACATTGATTATGTTGGATCACACTAAAATCACCAACACATAGTGCATTTTTTGTTGTAGCTATGTATCAGTAAAGTTTCATATTTATTCTTTTACTATTATTTTTGACTTTTTTTTCTCCGTTTTTCCCATGGTTTTACTCCGTGTTGCATGTGGCATCCTGTCATTTTTTAAGCTACATTGATTCCTATATTTTACAAGTGTTGCGTGGGTGGTCCCTTCGGCTAATTTTCATTAAAATAGTCTGTCAAGTCTTGACATGTGCATTGCATGTGAGGGTAAATTCGTCATTTTCCCTTCTTACTATAAAACCTATTTTGTCTTTTTTTTCTCTTTTAAATTTCTATATCTTCTACATCTAAGAAATCTAGGATTTGGCTAATTAATCCTTACGAGGTCCCGACCGATTAATTCCCAATTAGTGATTTTTGGTTCCAGATTTCGTTTGTGGTAGCGTGGTGATTTTGGGTGGTTGATGGATTGTTGTGTCCTAATCTTGCCTGCCTTTTTTCCTTGCTCCTTTTAGCGACGTTCTCTCGCTTTTGGTTTTGATGTGGGAAATGCTTGAGTGATGTGTTAGCATTTTAGTGTTTATCTGGCGGTTCTGTTTTGGTTTGTGTTGTTGTGGTGACCGGATTTCTCACGATCACCATTGTTGGTTGTTGGTTGTTGTTTGTATGGTCGTTTGTGTCTTTGTATAGTCGATATTTGTGAGCCCATATGTTATAGTCTTAGTCTGCTAAAAGGAGCAAGGCAAAAAGGCAGACATGAGTGTAGGACATGACCAGAAAAACAACTGTCAACCACTCAAAACCACCATGCCACCACAAACGAAATCTCGAACCAAAGATCACTAATTAGGAATTAATCGGACGGAACCTCGTAGGGATTAATCAGCCAATTTGGAGATTGTTTAGATGTTGGGAATTAGATATTTAAGTAGGTTACGACTCATTTTGTGTCTTTATTGATCTTTGAATCCATTATTAATGTTATTACGTTTTTTCGGCAAATAAAAGAAATAGAAATCAATATGAAGATACATCATATATCATATACTGCAATATTTTAATACAAAAAATATCTATACTTTATGACATCTCCTAATTTGTTCACTTTAATTTACTTGAGCGGTAGACAACTCACTCTAATAATAGGTATGTATAACTTTTAAAAGAAAGTCTATTGCGAAATTATATTATATTATAATATAATTATAATTATAACTACCTACTAATTCTCATTAACAGATTACTGTTCAAAAGGGTATTACAAGCATTTAACATACTAAGGGTACTTTAGTGATTTAACACATTATGTCTTAACTCCATATATCAAATCCAGGCCCGATCAACCTTACACCACCACTTACAACATCCTCTAAGGAGCTCCAACATCCTCCAACCTAGTCACCGTCGGCCACCACAAAAATCAAACTCCATCTACCAATAGTGTCAATCTCCGACCAAATATATCACTATTAACAATTTACTTACCTAATTATTAAATACAAAAATACAGAATTCAAAAAACTATTATTTACAATTATAAATTATCGAAAACAACCAACTGGTCTGATGACGGTTTGTAAGTGGTAATAGCGACAACCACGTCGGTAACCGCCATTAGCCACCGCCTTCAGCCGCAAAAAAACTTCTATCTATTTTTTTTCACTTGCCAATGGCATCATCACTATTGGATGTTACTACCCGAAACAAATACCGGCTTTGATGACAGATTGTTAGTGGTGATACCGAAGACAACATTGATCACCGTCGTCGGTCACCACCTTCAGCCAACATAACATAATCCCATATTTTGCGGTGATGATTTTTGTTGGTAACCACCAAGACGCATATCCATTCTGATGAGGGGCATTTTGGTGGTTATGATGGCGGTGGTGATGACGGCGACGAAAGGAGGAAATGGAGGGTGGTTGGGGTTTGGTGGTTACAATGGCGGTGTAGCGAAAAATAAAAAAGGACGAGTCTTGGTGCTTCCAGTGGTGGCTTGGTGGTGTTACGAGGCAGATAAACATGAGAGACAGTTGCCATCGGTTTCGTAGTGATGACAGTGGAATACATTAGACTGTTCCTAACCCTGCATGTGACATCACAGGAAGATTTGTTCTTTTTAGCCCAAAAGTGCATTTGCCTTTGACATGACAGTGTCAGAGTCAGATTTTGACCCTCAATAATCCCAAATGTCAAATGGAAATGTCAAATTCAGTAGGATCCACCAGTTTTGTATTTTTTTTCCAAATGAATTAAAATGGTAAATAAATACAACAAAATAAAATAAATTACATATTAAATAAAAAAAATACATAAATTAATTTTTCATAAGAATTTAAAAATACATAAATTAACGATTACATAGATTTAATTATAAAAAAAAACTAATTGGCATTGCGAAAAGTTGTTGGAAGGTTCCAGATATGCTCGACTAAATCCTCGGTAAGTTGGTTTTGCATGTCTCGATCCCTTATTTCTCTTGCGATAATGTCTCGATCTCATCCTCTTGTCTGTATACGTTTGATACCATTTTCCATTTCTTCGGTAGTGAATCTTTCTTCCCATTTAGAAAGTACAAAGCCGTTATCTTCAAGTATCATGTTATGTAATATGAGACAACATTCCATCACTCTTCGCATCCTGTTAACTGACATACTTCGTGAAGCTATGCGTATAATATGAAACCGACCTTGAAGAACCCCTAATGCCCTCTTTACATCCTTTCGGGCACTAGCTTGAAATCTAGTAAACTTAATCGTTGGTTCTTCAGTGGGACATGAATATCCTTTAACTAAAGTTGCCAATCGGGATATATACCGTCCGCAAGGTAATATCCTTTGCTATATTCATTCCCATTTACCTCAAATGGTGCGGATGGAAATCTTCTGTTCTTAAGTTTATCAAATATAGGTGATTAGTTCAAAACGTTAATATCATTGTTGGAACCCGCCATCCCAAAAAAGCATGCCATATCCACAAGTCATATGAAGCAACTGCTTCAAGCATAAGGGTCGGTTTCTTATGATCACCCCGAGTGTATTGTCCTTTTAAAGCAACAGGACAATTCCTCTATTCCCAGTGCATATAATCTATACTCCGGAGCATACCCCTAAAACCATGTCTCTCCTCGTGTGCACTATATAATCTAGCAACATCATGTGCATTCGGAGATCGCATGTATTCACTTTTGTACATTGTATGTATTCACTTTTGTACAAAGTAATTTTAAGTAACTAGAGGGGGGGTGAATAGTTACTTAATACGTTTTTACCAATTTTTTGATTGATCACCAAATTCGATTTTACTTTGATCAACTAACTCAACTCAAACTTGATGTGTGTAGTGTATATGTTCAAATGATAAATGAAGTAATATAAAGAACATAGACACAAAGATTTATAGTGGTTCGGGTGGATGTTAACTAATCCACCTTAATCCACTCCCCGATTACACTAAACGGGATTTGTTGCCTCACTAAGCACTTTTCTCCAAACCCGGTGGAGATCCGATTTACAAGTCTTCAATCTTCTTTAGTAGACAACAAACCTAATCTTTCTATCCCTTTGAAAGATCAACTCCAACCTAGATCAACTTGTCTTCACCTTGGACAAGTATTAATCTCCAAATAAGATTAATCAACTTTCTAAGTCCCTTTAAGGAAGTAGATCACTAAGCTAGCCTATGCTTCCACTAATTGAAGTTACAAGACTTATACACTCTGCAATGATGATCCTAACACAATACTAGGACACACATTTCATTAAGTAAACTCACAAGATAAATGATTTTGATTGGTAAGTTTACAACAACCCAATTCTATATCTATAAGATCATAGAATCTTCTCTTGCTTGATCACATTTGAGTAGTAGTTGATGCACTTGTGATCACTGGAGATAAGCCTTTGAAATATGAAAGAGGGTCAGCTTCAAATGCTCTTAAATGTTTGCCTTTTATAGTAGGATTCAAAAAATAGCCGTTGACACGCGGTTGCCTGCACGGTCGACCGTGGTGCGGCCGTGCGTGCTCCAGTCCAAAATTGGTATTCGTTGTATAGCCGTTTGACTCAGATTTGAACACCACATATTGGCACCTTTACTCCTTCTAGCACCTTCAAAAGAAACCAAACATCCTATACAAGTACTATATGCATTAAGTGTGTGAGATTTGGTCTTATTGCATGAAAGTGACTAATCATTCCAAAAGTGGCAAACCCAACATTCTTGGAGAAGTGTTTTGATTGATATTTAGGGAAATTTCAGTTTGGTCAAGACTTAGTTAGTCACATTAATGCTCTTGGTTCAATTCTAAAGGCTAGTCACTATATCATTAACTTCCTAGTTCCAATTAATCACAAGTCATGTTTCATTTGAGTATAGTTAGGGATTAATTGAATAATGTCTCTATAAGATAATCATGAAGTATGTAGAGACATTAAAGTTAAGTTACTCTTGAACAAGCAATCACACTTAGTTACTTAGACTAGACCAAATAGACAATTGACTATAGTTTCATTGTGAACCATTTTACACTTAATCTATTGGAGTAGGTTAGTTACTTGAATCCTAACTAATGAGCACATGACAAACATATTAATCAAGTTGACAAGTTTATGAGTATTAAGCATTATTAGCAAGTAGCAAGTAATACTCACATAGCAAGAGATAGTTATTCTAGGATCAATCATATAGATACTTGCACAACTTATAATTCAAGCACTTAATAAGTTTAATGTGCAATATAACACATTACATGTCACGACCCGGAAAATTTCGACCAATTTTAAACTAAACTCTCGATACGATTCAATATCTTTAACACGATAAGCAAAGTCTGTAATGTTGAGTCTCAAAATTTTGAAATGTTTTCATGAATTCATTTAACATTCGACTATTCCCGACGATTCACGAACCTTTAATTGTAGATAGATATGTGTGTGTATATATATTTATTTATAATTATTTGAAATATTATATTATTCTTATCAAATGTAATTATGATACTATGATAATTATTATTTAAAAACATATCTATATACATAATGTATATTAAATATATATTTTGTGATTTTGAATCTATTTAGTAAACGACCAATTTCATTTAATTATCATTCGATGGATATTAAATGAGTAAAATACGAACTAATATTATTTTAAAATAAACGGTGATCCGAAAATGAGCTCTATAAATTTTAAGCTTTTTACTTGGGGTTGGAAGTGAATAATTAGTGTAATTTTTATTTAATAATCAATGACCAAATTTTACACCATAATGATCAAAATAAATAAATATAGTTAATTTAAAAATTTGGGGATTTTTGGGAACGCTTTTCTATATTAACTGTTTAGCAATGAAGCATGAAATAGTACCCTAATTAATTACGTCTACATCATAGTGAATGATGGCTTACTATTTTATTTCCTTTCACACATTTAAATTATTAATTATTATTATAGTGTAATTATTATTTCAATTATTGTGTTTGAATGTGATGTGCATGACTTTGTTTCATTTCATCTGAAAACTTGTAATGAAGTTAATTGAATGTATACTGTACTTGATTGAAACTTAAACTTAATAAATATACCCACTTGTTTTTCTACTTTTTCTTTGTGGTTAATAGGCAATGAACAAACGAACCATTTTATTTATATATATACATATAGAATGATGACTAACCATAACCCACTATCTTCCTTTCTCATCTAATTCTAATTCTATAACCATTGTGATACCTCAATCATCAAAATCATTCAACCATCTTCTATCACTACACTAGAACCCTGATATCACCTTGAAGTTCTTCGAACCACCATCAGCTCAATCACCACCACCTAGCTATTATTCGTTGTTGCTACTACAATCTGTTTCTGTTGTTGCAGCCGGGATCACCAACAAAAACCCAACAAAAACTGCTGCTTAATTTCGTGGCATAAACCACCTTAATGACCCAACAATCACCCGTCACCCTACAACCTTCTTCTTCCTCTCCCTTTTCTTGACACTTGCGAATAAGGCATCTTAATCACCACCTTAACCGGCCAATTCACATCCACCTTCCACCACACAACCGCCATCACCACCGCAATATCACTCTCTCTCTCTCTCTCTCTTTCTCTCTCTTTTATTAATATCCAAGAACACCACCCTTGTTCCACCTATAACCACCAATCTTCACCACAACAGCACGTTGAACAACCCTTTTTGTTACTACTGTTGCAAACCGTAAACCACCCCCATCGCCACCCTTGCTGCGTGCTTTTTGCAACCATCACCACCACTGCTGCTACAACAGCCTTGCTACTGTTTTTCCAATCTCAAAAACCACCACCAAGCTTGCTCAAATTATCCTAATTCCATTGCTAAAATTGTTCGAAAGACACCACCACACACACCCTTCGATAACTACCACCATAATCGTCTTTTCTATTTTTTTGCTACAGTTACCACCATCCATCCCTCGCTATTGCTTCCTGTTCAGGTTCGACAAAAACCATCACCATAGAAACCGTAAACTGCTGTAACAATCCTTTATTTTAACTGCTAATGAAATGTTCTATTTTTCATTTGGTGACCGACAAAAATAAAACACTTTAAAAAGATGTGGTGATTGAGATTTGATTAAACAATACGTGGAAGTTAGCTACTGTAATTTTTTTATAACCGATCGGGCTTCTTGTGAACAACCAAACGGCCCACATTTTTTTTTGTTTGGACTTGTTAACTTGCTAATATGTTGGGCCATTACTTGCGAGCCCATTTGGCTACTTCTGGTTCGATGTCAAAAATAGTTTCGAAACTATGTTTATGATAAAAACTAAGTGATGATAATCCTGATGATGTTATGAGGGATACAATGATGATACGATCATTATTTTGTTGATGCCCATCAATATATTGTTAAGAGGTTGTTAAGCGAATTAGATGATAATGATGAATCGTGATTTTTGGTTGTGATAGATGGTAATGATGAATCGTGGTTGATGATGAAACATACGATAATGATAATGGTATTTTGATGATAATCGATAGTACTGGGTTTTGTATTTGAGAAAGATGAGAACAGATATCAGGTTTAATAGATGTAAAATATGAATTAATTTCGAAAACAGTAAATGGAACAGATGGTTAAGGGCATGGCTTGTTAAGCGAGAGGTCTTAGGTTTGAGCCATGTCTGAGACATTTCTTATTCCTTTTTATGAAAAAGCTTGAAGGTAGCCTACTCACTTTAATTATTATTATTATTATTATTATTATTATTATTATTATTATTATTATTATTATTATTATTATTATTATTATTATTATTATTATTATTATTATTATTATTATGAACATAAGTATTATTATTAAAAATTGTTATCATTATTATTATTATCATTATTTTTATTACTAGTATTATCATTATTATCATTTTTACAACAAATAAATATTATGCATATAAAATTTTACTTATAATAATATTACATATAATAAACATATTTTTTTATAAACATTCATATATAACAAATGATGTATTTTTAATATAATATTAATCACATATAAATATTAATATAACTATATAAATATTAGTCATTTTTAAAGATACATACAAATTAAATATATATAATATATAATTTAAGATATATAATTTAAGATATAATAAATTTATTCGATTACAAATATATGTGTTAATATATATATATATATATATAAATGATATAGGTTCGTGAATCCGAGACCAACCATATACTTGTTCAATGTCGTTCTACATATTTTTACTACAAAATATAGTATGGTGAGTTTCATTTGCTCCATTTTTAATTGCTTTTGCAATATATATTTTTGGGCTGAGAATACATGCGCTGCTTTTATGAATGCTTTACGAAATAGACACGAGTACTTAAAAATATATTCTACGTTGAGTTGTACCACTGGCATCCTCCCTGTAGCTTGGTAACTACTATTTACATGTGGTATTGTAAACACGAATCCTGTTGATAGATCTATCGGGCCTGACAACCCCAACCGGGCTGGACGACCAGTATTCAACGGTTGCACAGTACTTCGTTTCGGTGACTACACTTGGTACGGTGTAGTGAGATTTCATAATAAAGGGAATATGCGACGTTGATTAAATGCTAAGTATGGTTACCAAGTGCTCAACCACTTAGAATATTTTTATTAAAACGTTTATGAATATGAAATCTTGTGGTCTATTAATATATTGAAATGGTTGTTATGATAAACCTATGAACTCACCAACCTTTTGGTTGACACTTTTAAGCATGTTTATTCTCAGGTACGAATTAAGTCTTCCGCTGTGCATTTGCTCATTTTAAAGATATTACTTGGAGTCATTCATGGCATATTTAGATCAGTACCTCGCAATGGGACCAAATGTTGATGACTTCGTCCAGGTGGATAAGGACGGGTTTTGACAGAATGGTATCAGAGCGGTGGTCGTAGCGAACCAGGTCTTGCATTATTGTGTCTAACTAGTAGTTGTTAGGATGCATTAATGAGTCTGGACTTCGACCTAGTAGTTGTTAGGTTATGTTAATGAGTCTAGACTTGAACCTGGTCTACATGTTAAAAGTGTTTGCTTACCACCATTTGTCGAAAGATATCTACTTATCAATTTCAGTCTCGACACGTCTTATTGCAATTATGGCATAGATGGTGTACAGACAAATTCACATCCTATCACATTAAATCTTGTCTGACACGTTTCCTTAAATCTCTTCGTAATCTACGGGATCTTCTGTACTATACATAGATATTCTATGTAATTAGAATATCATCCGATATCTGAAAATCTTTTCATATTGAAAAATCCTTTATTCACTCGTATGCAATGGAACTCACCACTAGTTCAAGTCCCTCGGATTCCGATATGGAGTCCCACTCCAGCCCCAGAAGCAGCGTCACCAGAATGAATCAATCAATCAGCCATCCCCAATTCATCTGATGGGTTCGTAGTCGACTTAATCAATGGAGACGCGAAGAAGGCGATCCTTTCCACCAACCGAATTTACCTCTTGACGAAGAACCTGAAGCACTTACCGGCGAACCTGTTCGTAATACCATCTTCTCTCTCATTTCCAGAGTATCTCATCACGATTATATACTATCTCAAATTCAAAACCTTATACATCCGCTCGTTCCGATCGACAATCATCCCGGAGTGATAAGTCAACGAGCTTCACACCCGAGTTGTAGCCTTGAACAGTATGGTACAAAATTTACCAGCTTCACCAACATCAACACCGAGACCACCAACAACCCAAGTTTCAACATCACATGCCTCAACATCTCATTCTGTACCTCGAGCATAATTTTCGTTCTACGTATCGTTCTACACCGACTATCTTTGTTCTACATATCGTTCTATATCAATTACCTTTGTTCTACATGACAATTATGTAATCTTTAATGTCTTAGAGATTATGTATTCTAGTTCTAACGGTAAATCAAATGTGTTTAATATCATATTAACTCATTAAATCCATGATTACATCTGAAGAAAATATATTTGCAAGTATATTTTCATAAAGATAGTAATTAAAATTTTTTTTTTGTATAGACTGTTAATGGTGAAAATATTTTAACGGGTAGGTAATACCCGAGGAATATTTAGATTTCACATTAATCAGTTACACGGTACATTCTGCGAATCTGATTCAACATTCATTTACTATCCTACTTATATCCACAGATATACGAATCCGTTCACCACAGAGTAACCATTTTCATTCAAATTTCATATTTGGATTTTGACCTATCAGAACCCAACAAGTGGCATAATGAAGAAAACATTGGACAAAAATAAAATTTGTTAGAAACAAACAAATTAACTATGAGAAATTTTGTTAAGAATCCACGCTAACTGTTCCTAGCTAACTGTTCCTAACTAACTGATTACATTTTATTTATCGTCATTTATTTTACGCATTTTATTTATTGTCATTTAATTACTGTTATTTATTTTACGCACTTTATATATCGTCGGATAAATCGGGACACATGTACACAATACGTCGGATTAATTCTGAGACAATAAGTTGTACACGGGTCATGATACGTATTTATTAATTCGAATATTTGGTACATCCTAACACAATAAGTATACAATACGTTTTGATAAATCTTAAGACAATACGTACACAATACGTCTTAGTTAATTCTAAGACAATACATCTACAATACGTCTATGGGTTGATGCAAGACAATACGCATACAATATGTCGTTGGGTAATTCTAAGATTATATATATAAACCAATTATTGGACTATCAACTAAGGACTGCCATTATTGGACAATTAAAATGAATTAAAATATTGATTATAACATATGAAACTAAACATTTCTTCAAGTTTGCCACTTGATTTCATCTTAAACCTCATTTGTATCTTGACGATTACAATCTGCGTTCGAAAATTTCCTGATTCTTGAAAACACCTCAATCGAGAGGATAAACCAACCGCACTTCATCTACGGAAGGAAAGATTTATGCATATAGTTATGCACCTGAAAAACTCTCGGATACTGAGTAAACGTTTAACACGTAGCTGTGCTAATTCCTTTAGTGTTATTATTACCCAAAATAACTTTGCAGTTCTTCTTCAAGGTAGCAAATTTTGTCACAGCTCCAGCAAGTCAACTTCGACTTTTCAGTCGGACTAACCTTATTATAACCTTGATATATACGTTATCTTTTCGACTTCGTTATCGGGAAACCTTTTATATTCCATCCTACTACCATCAGCGTTTAATCATCTAAAAACACAATCCTCTTAAAACCCCTCGGTTTGATAACTAATGATCTAGATCCGGAACTTTAAAAATGCTGACAAAGCAGCATGTAGTAAATGGTCTTAATGGCCAAAAGTGATGATAAAAGAATGAAGTGTTGGGAGCACTCGATAGAAAATTTGGTACTGAAAAACGGATTGAGCAAACCATGAAGGAGACCAAGGACAAATACAAAGGCCAAACCCTATATTCAAAGAACCCAGATAAATCTGGATCTGATGAAATCTTTAGAGAATATCTTGCTCCATACCCACGTTAAAATCTTGCGGAAAATTTTTCTTCATCAACCCCCGAACTTAGAAATTCCAAAATATCATCATAAATATCTTCGATATTTCTGAGGATATTTTCATAACTTTTCTTGTCCAAAATTAGTTATCTCTTTGTGCTATCCATGGTACATCATAAAAGAAACGGTTTTAGTTTCTATCCTTCTGTAAAAATTCAAGTTTTAAATTATGAATGATTTCTGGAGAAGTGTTGGAAATTGAAACATGAGTTAGTATAATATAATGCGCTTGGCCAACGTGATTATATTACAGTAAGTCATGCTGAGTTTCTAATGAAACATGATGATTCACAGTACCATCATCATGTGCCATGTTACACGACTCTTACATTCTACCTAATCTCCAAACATATCAAGAACATATCTTCCTGATAGTTCCATCTTTTTCCTTGAATCCTGGTAATTTAACCAACCAAGATCGTGTTATTACACTCTCTCTCTTAGGACATTAGTCATGTTCATTCGAAACTCCATACTTACAAATTCTGGACCATTATTCGCCCGACATAAAGTCGGGAAGAGAAAACAAAAGTATGGAGCTCCAAAATATAAAGGAGACAAGGAGGATGGATTTATAGTAAAATATCCGATAGAACAATCAAAACAGATTATCACATTTAACCAAAGATGATCCTAATTTCCTTAATTATCAAAGAACCAAATCTTATTACGAAGATTTTCTTTAAATTCCTTGAATTCCTGAAATTTACCATGACTACATCAAAAGTTAAATTTCTATCTCGGTCTTTTGTGATAGCTCCACTCATACGCTTCAAGTAATCGAATTGTTTTATCTATATTATCCAATAATGATAAAACTCTGTTTTACAACTCATATTCGTCATGAAAACAATTTTTATTGTTAGCCATGACGACCTCACTCAAATTTCGGGACGAAATTTCTTTAACGGGTAGGTACTGTCACGACCCGGAAAATTTTGACCAATTTTAAACCAAACTCTCGATACGATTCAATATCTTTAACACGATAAGCAAAGTCTGTAATGTTGAGTCTCAAAATTTTGAAATGTTTTCATGAATTCATTTAACATTCGACTATTCCCGACGATTCACGAACCTTTAATTGTAGATAGATATGTGTGTGTATATATATTTATATATAATAATTTGAAATATTATATTATTCTTATCAAATGTAATTATGATACTATGATAATTATTATTTAAAAACATATCTATATACATAATGTATATTAAATATATATTTTGTGATTTTGAATCTATTTAGTAAACGACCAATTTCATTTAATTATCATTCGATGGATATTACATGAGTAAAATATGAACTAATATTATTTTAAAATAAACGGTGATCCGAAAATGAGCTCTATAAATTTTAGGCTTATTAAAGATATATTTAGGAACCATTTGTTGAATTTTAAGACTTTTTATATTTTACTTGGGGTTGGGAGTGAATAATTAGTGTAATTTTTATTTAATAATCAATGACCAAATTTTACATCATAATGACCAAAATAAATAAATATAGTTAATTTAAAAATTTGGGGATTTTTGGGAACACTTTTCTATATTAACTGTTTAGCAATGAAGTACGAAATAGTACCCTAATTAATTACGTCTACATCATAGTGAATGATGGCTTACTATTTTATTTCCTTTCACACATTTAAATTATTAATTATTATTATAGTGTAATTATTATTTCAATTATTGTGTTTGAATGTGATGTGCATGACTTTGTTTCATTTCATTCGAAAACTTGTAATGAAGTTAATTGAATGTATACTGTACTTGATTGAAACTTAAACTTAATAAATATACCCACTTATTTTTCTACTTTTTCTTTGTGGTTAATAGGCAATGAACAAACGAACCATTTTATTTATATATATACATATAGAATGATGACTAACCATAACCCACTGTCTTCCTTTCTCATCTAATTCTAATTCTATAACCATTGTGATACCTCAATCATCAAAATCATTCAACCATCTTCTATCACCACACTAGAACCCCGATACCACCTTGAAGTTCTTCGGACCACCATCAGCTCAATCACCACCACCTAACTATTATTCGTTGTTGCTACTACAATCTGTTTCTGTTGTTGCAGCCGGGATCACCAACAAAAACCCAACAAAAACTGCTGCTTAATTTCGTGGCATAAACCACCTTAATGACCCAACAATCACCCGTCACCCTACAACCTTCTTCTTCCTCTCCCTGTTCTTGACACTTGCGAACAAGGCACCTCAATCACCACCTTAACCGGTCAATTCACATCCACCTTCCACCACACAACCGCCATCACCACCGCAATATCACACTCTCTTTCTCTCTCTTTTATTAATATCCAAGAACACCACCCTTGTTCTACCTATAGCCACCAATCTTCACCACAACAGCACGTTGAACAACCCTTTTTGTTACTACTGTTGCAAACCGTAAACCACCCCCATCGCCACCCTTGCTGCATGCTTTTTGCAACCATCACCACCACCGCTGCTACAGCAGCCTTACTACTATTTTTCCAATCTCAAAAACCACCACCAAGCTTACTCAAATTATCCTAATTCCATTGCTAAAATTGTTCGAAAGACACCACCACACACACCCTTCGATAACTACCACCATAATCGCCTTTTCTGTTTTTCCTGCTACAGTTACCACCATCCATCCCTCGCTATTGCTTCCTGTTCAGGTTCGACAAAAACCATCACCATAGAGACCGTAAACTTCTGTAACAATCCCTTATTTTAATTGCTAATGAAACGTTCTATTTTTCATTTGGTGACCGACAAAAATAAAACACTTTAAAAAGATGTGGTGATTGAGATTTGATTAAACAATACGTGGAAGTTAGCTACTGTAATTTTTTTATAACCGATCGGGCTTCTTGTGAACAACCAAACGGCCCACATTTTTTTTTGTTTGGACTTGTTAACTTGTTAATATGTTGGGCCATTTCTTGCAAGCCCATTTGGCTACTTCTGGTTCGATGTCAAAAATAGTTTCGAAACTATGTTTATGATAAAAACTAAGTGATGATAATCCTGATGATGTTATGAGGGATACAATGATGATACGATCATTATTTTGTTGATGCCCATCAATATATTGTTAAGAGGTTGTTAAGCGAATTAGATGATAATGATGAATCGTGATTTTTGGTTGTGATAGATGGTAATGATGAATCGTGGTTGATGATGAAACATACGATAATGATAATGGTATTTTGATGATAATTGATAGTACTGGGTTTTGTATTTGAGAAAGATGAGAACAGATATCAGGTTTAATAGATGTAAAATACGAATTAATTTCGAAAACAGTAAATGGAACAGATGGTTAAGGGCATGGCTTGTTAAGCGAGAGGTCTTAGGTTTGAGCCCTGTCTGAGACATTTCTTATTCCTTTTTATGAAAAAGCTTGAAGGTAGCCTACTCACTTTAATTATAATTATTATTATTATTATTATTATTATTATTATTATTATTATTATTATTATTATTATTATTATTATTATTATTATTATTATTATTATTATTATTATTATGAACATAAGTATTATTATTAAAAATTGTTATCATTATTATTATTATCATTATTTTTATTACTAGTATTATCATTATTATCATTTTTACAACAAATAAATATTATGCATATAAAATTTTACTTATAATAATATTACATATAATAAACATATTTTTTTATAAACATTCATATATAACAAATGATGTATTTTTAATATAATATTAATCACATATAAATATTAATATAACTATATAAATATTAGTCATTTTTAAAGATACATACAAATTAAATATATATAATATATAATTTAAGATATAATAAATTTATTCGATTACAAATATATGTGTTAATATATATATAAATGATATAGGTTCGTGAATTCGAGACCAACCATATACTTGTTCAATGTCGTTCTACGTATTTTTACTACAAAATACAGTATGGTGAGTTTCATTTGCTCCCTTTTTAATTGCTTTTGCAATATATATTTTTGGGCTGAGAATACATGCGCTGCTTTTATGAATGTTTTACGAAATAGACACTAGTACTTAAAAATATATTCTACGTTGAGTTGTACCACTGGCATACTTCCCTGTAGCTTGGTAACTACTATTTACATGTGGTATTGTAAATGCGAATCCTGTTGATAGATCTATCGGGCCTGATAACCCCAACCGGGCTGGACGACCAGTATTCAACGGTTGCACAGTACTTCATTTCGGTGAATACACTTGGTACGGTGTAGTGAGATTTCATAATAAAGGGAATATGCGACGTTGATTAAATGTTAAGTATGGTTACCAAGTGCTCAACCACTTAGAATATTTTTATTAAAACGTTTATGAATATGAAATCTTGTGGTCTATTAATATATTGAAATGGTTGTTATGATAAACCTATGAACTCACCAACCTTTTGGTTAACACTTTTAAGCATGTTTATTCTCAGGTACGAATTAAGTCTTCCACTGTGCATTTTCTCATTTTAAAGATATTACTTGGAGTCATTCATGGCATATTTAGATCAGTACCTCGCAATGGGACCAGATGTTGATGACTTCGTCCAGGTGGATAAGGAACATTACATGATTAATGTGTAAGCACACATTAATGTCCAACACATGAACAATGGAAGAGCAATCTCTAGTTGGGACTTGGTGACCATCCTAAATGTATCTAAGTGTGTTTTAGGATTACAATCATTTCTAGTTTAATCTTGAGAGCATGGTTCTTCATTTAGCCTTAATTAATCACTAAGTCATTTCTAATAGCAATTATTGTTCTAGTGATATTGGCTTAAGTGTGTTGGTACTTGATGATCATACTAAGGATATCTAGATAAGAATTAAGATCACAAGTTGTTGATTAACACTTATGTGTTATGCCTAATCTTGGATAATTTGTCATTAAGATGTCATTAGGCGTAATTAATCACAATTAGTGTTTTTATGACCAAAACTCAATTGAGTATGGAGAAGGCATCTATTCTAAGCATGTTGAGAAAGGTTTCATGAATTATAGATGTCGGGAACTAGTCAAGCATTATTTGGTCAAAAATGGTGACAAAAGAAACTGCGGTCGCACTGCGGTTGACCGTGGTGGCGACCGTGCAACTTGTTTTCACAAAACTGCGTTGCAATTCAGTTTGGGGTTTCACGGTTAACTATGCGGTCGACCGTACCTCGACCGTGTGTTTTCCTGAACTTTTAATTTCATTCTTAATCCTATGTTTGACTTGGTCGTTTGCAAGATAAAGTATGGATTAGTGACCTTGCGTGTTTTATGTTAAGATGTCAGTCATCACTTATGCATATGTATGTGTCATCATCAAAACATATTCTTTGGTTAATTATACTTTGGTTAATCATACTTAAGTTTATTGTTTAGTGTATTAACCCACATTCAACCAACATTCTTCCCTTTTTTGATGATGACAAACATACAAGTGATGAGGGACTTTTTGCTATAAATACGCAAGTGTTAACAATCACTTGTATCCATCTTTCTCCCCCTTTTGTCGAAGCAAAAAGGTTAGCTCCCCCTAGAACTAAGCTTGCCCTTAGAACAAAACTCCCCCTTAAATTGTGCACGTTGAAAAAACATATATTAAAACATAACAAGCACACATTTTATTCAAAGCAATCATGAAACATAGTAATGCATATATGAAAATATGCATGGAGGGAACAACAATTGAAAGCAGCTCTATTAAGCATGGGTGATGATGCATTTGGTTCCTGAGGGAAATGTGAGGTTCAGTGCGTTGAGATGCTTGAACAGAAGCGTCAAGCGACGACCATAAGGATATGATTGTGAAGGATCTTGTTTAAGATCTTGCATCCAGGAAGCCATTATGTAGGCAAGATTTACTTGTATGGACTTGGTTAAGCACGATATGAGTCCAAGTTCAGTCATGGAAACTTTATCATCATCTTCTTTTCTGAAGAAGATGTTGTGACTTATGATCATTTTGCATGTTCCATACTCTGGTCGAATGTCATTGTCAAAAACTCCTTCTTGACAGAGAGTATTTAGTTTTAGTTCTAGATCAATGAAGAGTGAGGTTAGTGCTCTTCTTGGAATGAACTTTGGAAAGAGTTGTATATGATTCTTCGTATCATAGAACTCAGCTCCTTTTGTGGGCACTCTAAGGATGTAGCCAAATCGCTTAAGTGTCATCACGTGGACTTGATCAAGCAGAGTGAATTATACCCTTCGGTCATAGGTAAATTCAAACTTTGAATAGAATTGCTTGACAAGTGAAGGAAATGTGTAGGTTTTAAGTGAAAGAAATGATCCCCATCCAATTTTATCAAACTCACTTTGAAGAGTAGGATAGTCATAGAACACTTTATGTTCTTCTTGAATGTGTCTTGAATCATCTTGAGAGTTCTTCTTTTCATCACATGGAAGTTTGTTGTGAACTTTTATCATTTTGAGATTTGAGTGATTTTTGGAGTTTGAGAAGATAAAGGGTTTTGGAGAGCTCATTGTTTTGAGGTGCAAGAAGTTCCTTGAGAATTCTCAATTTAAAGAATCTTGAGTAGAGGATTTTCATCTATTTTGAGTAATTGTTTTGTTCAAGAATTTTAAAGAGGAGTTAAATTTGATTGCTTTTGGATATTGTTTGTAAGTTAGTGGTATTGATTTGCTATTGGTGTGTATTTAATGAACCTTGAATGCATTGCAGTCAATCTGTGGTCACTGTCACGGTCAGCCGTGTCTGCGACCGCATGTTATCTGCAATACATTTTAGCTATTTAATCTTTCATATTTTTGAGTACGATTAAGGCATTACAATATTCAAATGCGTTATGTCTACATTCAACCATAGCATAATTGTCCCACTCATTCCTTACCACAATTATCCTTCTTCAAGGAATTCTTAGAGTGATTCACTTGAATTCTCATCCTCGGTGTCACTTGCCTTGCAGGTCAACTTTATTATTACCCCTTTCATCATCTTCACAATTTTTGACTCCTTTTTGAGATTCTTAATTTGCTCCTTGTAGATTTTGTCCAACTTTTCCATTATCTTACATCCTTGAACTTGTTCATTAGCTTCTTCGTCTTTACTGTCAGGTATCACAGTATTTTTTTTACTGGTCCCTGCTTCACCAGACGTCCTTTTTCGTTTTCGGGTGGTTACTTCTGAGGTTTTTGGTCCTTTGAATATGGCAAATGTAGGTTGATGAAAGTTATCACTTGTGAATAACGATAATTAACGCCCAGAAGATTGAAGAATACTTCATCATTCACAAAGTTGAAATTAGCGTAAAATTCTCGAATGAGTGAGGGATAGATCGGACCTTTTAGAGTGAGAAAGGATTTTCATTTGAGTTTTTCAAACTGCCTTACAAGTTCAGGCATTTCAGTGTGAGCAACTCTTCTTCCTTCGGCAATTTTTCTGCTTGACAGAAATTCAATGTTGTAGGCAATTCTCTCTTTAAGATCAAATGGTGGATCATATGAGTCTTTTCTTTTTGCTACAACGGTCTTGCCTTTTCCTCTTGCCATTTTCTACACAATGATTCTTCAGATTAGTTCAAAGTGTATAATTTCAATTGTAGGCAACACATTTTGCATACTTTAATTATCATCAATACTTAGACGTTTTGATGTTAATGTTCTTCACATTTTCACTCTTCATTAGTGTCAATGAGTTTGCAACTAGATTAAAATTTTCAAAAAGTTCATATGTGTTTTAGACTTTTGAGATCATCAACACATGTTTTGACATTTAACATTATTACACTCAATTAGCAACAATGTCATTTATATCATATGAACAATGCTTCTATGAAAATCTAACCTAGATGTATAATGAACCCTAGAATTATCCAAAGTTAAATCAATGCATAGATATACAATAATCATTACTACAATCGTTTCTAAATTGTTCTTCAAGAACAATTTCAATTGTTTGCATCAATTTAAGTTTTTATTCATTCTAGTTAGGGTTTCTTCATAACCCTAATTCATCATACACATACAATTGAATGTTAGGAAAGCAAGGATTAATCATACCGAAAGTAGGAATTGAAATTAAGAGAATGAGCGTTCTTCTCCGTGCGGTCGATCTCCTCAGCCGTGTGTAGGTGTGTGTGTTTTGAAGTGGTTTAAAAGAAATAAAAGTGAGGGTTTAATTTAATTTAAAACAGAATCAGACCACGCACGGTCGAAGCATGGTCGACCATGGTGTTAGCCGTGTAGATATTTTTCCACGCACAGGACAGGAGTCTGCGGTCGAGTATACGGTCAGCCGTGGTGCTGCCGTGGATCCTTCTGATCACTCGTTTCTTCACTTCTTCTTTCTTCGAACACGTTTTGATGATTCTTAGGTTCTATAGAATACTTGAGGACAAGTTTTCTTTTCCTAACATTGAATGATTACATCCTCCCGATGTTTAATCATCAATGACACGTAATATACTATATCTATTTGTATATTTATATTCAATCACACATAGTATACACACAACGCATCAATCTAGTATTTAGCATGCAATACATGTTTTTACATAAACACACAATCCTAAGGCAAGTAAGCTTCCTACACTTGATCTTTTAAAATCATTTTTCAAAAACAATTTACATTTGTAAGAAAAACCTTTCATTTATACAAGGTCTTGTGAGAAGGTTATTCTCATTAGCATTTTGATCATTGATTTTGATTGATTTTAAGATTACCCAATCCTTGACTTATCCCTACCATGGAATTGCTAGCTTGGTCCATTTTTCCCATGTTTTCAATTTTCCTAATAATAGACAATGGACTTTGATTACAAGATTTGTGTTTGCTAGAGTCGTGATATACATTCATTTTATGTTTACCTCTTGATGAATCACAAATAGTTATCCTTTCAATTTTTCTTTTCAAAGAGTTATTTTCATCAATTAAAACTTTGTTAAGTTGTCTAACTTTGTGTAATTCTTTCTCCAAAAGTTTTACTTTGTCACGACTACTATCATACACAAATTTAATGGACTTGTAACCATCTAACAATTCTTCATAATTAGAAGGATAGAGTACATGTACCTCATTGCAATCCATGCTTGAGACATCATCTTCTTTGAATGGAGATTCAATCTCTTCTTTACTTTGACCATCTTGATCCACATCATTATAAAAGAACTCATGAGGTAAAAGTTTTCATCTTCATTCAACCCTTTTGCTTGAAAATCACCAACCCTTTTTTAACCCTTCTCTATTCCTCTACCCTTTAAAGTCCTAGAGTTTAAATCTTCTTGAGAACATAGTGAGTCCCAACATTCTTTTGCACTTTCACATGAGATTATCTTTAATCTTTCTTCACTAGGAAGAATTCCATGAAGTAGTGAAATTGCATCAAATTGTTTCAAAACATCATTGTTTTGAAAAGTTGACTTCACTAGTCTTGAACTAGCTTGTGGTACAAAGTCTCCTACTTTGATTATTCTCCAAAAGTAGTAATCCTTGGATTTGAGATAAGACTCAAATCTTGATTTTCACACATCAATATTCATCTTATCAAAGATTGGTGCTTCTTTCACCAATTTTTCCAAATATCCCATAGTTTGAGTTGATCCGAGAATCGTTGACTCAAGTTTTTGCACAAAATGAATTTTGACGCTTTCACGATCGTTTGTAGCGCAATGATTTGAGAAATCGCTTTGATACCAATTGTAAGTAACTAGAGGGGGGGGGGGGTTGAATAGTTACTTAATACGTTTTTACCAAATTTTTGATTGATCACCAAATTCGATTTTACTTTGATCAACCAACTCAACTCAAACTTGATGTGTGTAGTGTATATGTTCAAATGATAAATGAAGTAATGTAAAGAACATAGACACAAGGATTTATAGTGGTTCGGGTGGATGTTAACTAATCCACTTCCCGATTACACTAATCAGGATTTGTTGCTTCACTAAGAACTTTTCTCCAAACCCGGTGGAGATCCGATTTACAAGTCTTCAATCTTCTTTAGTAAACAACAAACCTAATCTTTCTATCCCTTTGAAAGATCAACTCCAACCTAGATCAACTTGTCTTCACCTTGGACAAGTATTAATCTCCAAATAAGATTAATCAACTTCCTAAGTCCCTTTAAGGAAGTAGATCACTAAGCTAGCCTATGCTTCCACTAACTGAAGTTACAAGACTTATACACTCTGCAATGATGATCCTAACACAATACTAGGACACACATTACATTAAGTAAACTCACAAGATAAATGATTTTGATTAGTAAGTTTACAACAACCCAATTCTATATCTATAAGATCATAGAATCTTCTCTTACTTGATCACATTTGAGTAGTAGTTGATGCAATTGTGATCACTGGAGATAAGCCTTTGAAATATGCAAGAGGTTCAGCTTCAAATGCTCTTAAATGTTTGCCTTTTATAGTGGGATTCAAAAAATAGCCGTTGACACGCGGTTGCCTGCACGGTCGATCGTGGTGCGACCGTGCGTGCTCCAGTCCAAAATTGGTATCCGTTGTATAACCGTTTGACTCAGATTTGAACACCACATTTTGGCACCTTTACTCCTTCTAGCACCTGTAAAAAAAACCAAACATCCTATATAAGTACTATATGCAGTAAGTGTGTGAGATTTGGTCTTATTGCATGAAAGTGACTAATCATTCCAAGAGTGACAAACCCAACATTCTTGGAGAAGTGTCTTGATTGATATTTAGGGAAATTTCAGTTTGGTCAAGACTTAGTTAGTCACATTAATGCTCTTGGTTCAATTCTAAAGGCTAGTCACTATATCATTAACTTCCTAGTTCCAATTAATCACAAGTCATGTTTCATTTGAGTTTAGTTAGGGATTAATTGAATAATGTCTCTATAAGATAATCATGAAGTATGTAGAGATATTAAGGTTAAGTTATTCTTGAACAAGCAATCACACTTAGTTACTTAGACTAGACCAAATAGACAATTGACTATAGTTTCATTGTGAACCATTTTACACTTAATCTATTGGAGTAGGTTAGTTACTTGAATCCTAACTAATGAGCACATGACAAACATATTAATCAAGTTGACAAGTTTATGAGTATTAAGCATTATTAGCAAGTAGCAAGTAATACTCACATAGCAAGAGATAGTTATTCTAGGATCAATCATATAGATACTTGCACAACTTATAATTCAAGCACTTAATAAGTTTAATGTGCAATATAACACATTACATGATTAATGTGTAAGCATACATTAATGTCCAACACATGCACTGAAATGTCCCGTTCTTATTGATTAAAAACGTTCCATATTAATTGATTTCGTTGCGAGGTTTTGACCTCTATATGAGACGTTTTTCAAAGACTGCATTCATTTTAAAACAAACCATAACCTTTATTTCATCAATAAAGGTTTAAAAAGCTTTACGTAGATTATCAAATAATGATAATCTAAAATATCCTGTCTACACACGACCATTACATAATGGTTTACAATACAAATATGTTACAACAAAATAAGTTTCTTGAATGCAGTTTTTACACAATATCATACAAGCATGGACTCCAAATCTCGTCCTTATTTAAGTATGCGACAGCGGAAGCTCTTAATAATCACCTGAGAATAAACATGCTTAAAACGTCAACAAAAATGTTAGTGAGTTATAGGTTTAACCTATATATATCAAATCATAATAATAGACCACAAGATTTCATATTTCAATATACATCCCATACATAGAGATAAAAATCATTCATATGGTGAACACCTGGTAACCGACATTAACAAGATGCATATATAAGAATATCCCCATCATTCCGGGACACCCTTCGGATATGATATAAATTTCGAAGTACTAAAGCATCCGGTACTTTGGATGGGGCTTGTTGGGCCCGATAGATCTATCTTTAGGATTCGCGTCAATTAGGGTGTCTGTTCCCTAATTCTTAGATTACCAGACTTAATAAAAAGGGGCATATTCGATTTCGATATTTCAACCATAGAATGTAGTTTCACGTACTTGTGTCTATTTTGTAAATCATTTATAAAACCTGCATGTATTCTCATCCCAAAAATATTAGATTTTAAAAGTGGGACTATAACTCACTTTCACAGATTTTTACTTCGTCGGGAAGTAAGACTTGGCCACTGGTTAATTCACGAACCTATAACAATATATACATATATATCAAAGTATGTTCAAAATATATTTACAACACTTTTAATATATTTTGATGTTTTAAGTTTATTAAGTCAGTTGTCCTCGTTAGTAACCTACAACTAGTTGTCCACAGTTAGATGTACAGAAATAAATCGATAAATATTATCTTGAATCAATCCACGACCCAGTGTATACGTATCTCAGTATTGATCACAACTCAAACTATATATATTTTGGAATCAACCTCAACCCTGTATAGCTAACTCCAACATTCACATATAGAGTGTCTATGGTTGTTCCGAAATATATATAGATGTGTCGACATGATAGGTCGAAACATTGTATACGTGTCTATGGTATCTCAAGATTACATAATATACAATACAAGTTGATTAAGTTATGGTTGGAATAGATTTGTTACCAATTTTCACGTAGCTAAAATGAGAAAAAATTATCCAATCTTGTTTTACCCATAACTTCTTCATTTTAAATCCGTTTTGAGTGAATCAAATTGCTATGGTTTCATATTGAACTCTATTTTATGAATCTAAACAGAAAAAGTATAGGTTTATAGTCGGAAAAATAAGTTACAAGTTGTTTTTGTAAAGGTAGTCATTTCAGTCGAAAGAACGACGTCTAGATGACCATTTTAGAAAACATACTTCCACTTTGAGTTTAACCATAATTTTTGGATATAGTTTCATGTTCATAATAAAAATCATTTTCTCAGAATAACAACTTTTAAATCAAAGTTTATCATAGTTTTTAATTAACTAACCCAAAACAGCCCGCGGTGTTACTACGACGGCGTAAATCCGGTTTTACGGTGTTTTTCGTGTTTCCAGGTTTTAAATCATTAAGTTAGCATATCATATAGATATAGAACATGTGTTTAGTTGATTTTAAAAGTCAAGTTAGAAGGATTAACTTTTGTTTGCGAACAAGTTTAGAATTAACTAAACTATGTTCTAGTGATTACAAGTTTAAACCTTCGAATAAGATAGCTTTATATGTATGAATCGAATGATGTTATGAACATCATTACTACCTTAATTTCCTTGGATAAACCTACTAGAAAATAAAAAAATGGATCTAGCTTCAATGGATCCTTGGATTGCTCGAAGTTCTTGAAGCAGAATCATGACACGAAAACAAGTTCAAGTAAGATCATCACTTGAAATAAGATTGTTATAGTTATAGAAATTGAACCAAAGTTTGAATATGATTATTACATTGTATTAGAATGATAAACTACTGTAAGAAACAAAGATTTCTTGAGGTTGGATGATCACCTTACAAGATTGGAAGTGAGCTAGCAAACTTGAAAGTATTCTTGATTTTATGAAACTAGAACTTTTGGAATTTATGAAGAACACTTAGAACTTGAAGATAGAACTTGAGAGAGATCAATTAGATGAAGAAAATTGAAGAATGAAAGTGTTTGTAGGTGTTTTTGGTCATTGGTGTATGGATTAGATATAAAGGATATGTAATTTTGTTTTCATGTAAATAAGTCATGAATGATTACTCATATTTTTGTAATTTTATGAGATATTTCATGCTAGTTGCCAAATGATGGATCCCACATGTGTTAGGTGACTCACATGGGCTGCTAAGAGCTGATCATTGGAGTGTATATACCAATAGTACATACATCTAAAAGCTGTGTATTGTACGAGTACGAATACGGGTGCATACGAGTAGAATTGTTGATGAAACTGAACGAGGATGTAATTGTAAGCATTTTTGTTAAGTAGAAGTATTTTGATAAGTGTCTTGAAGTCTTTCAAAAGTGTATGAATACATATTAAAACACTACATGTATATACATTTTAACTGAGTCGTTAAGTCATCGTTAGTCGTTACATGTAAATGTTGTTTTGAAACCTTTAGGTTAATGATCTTCTTAAATGTTGTTAACCCAATGTTTATAATATCAAAAGAGATTTTAAATTATTATATTATCATGATATTATGATGTACAAATATCTCTTAATATGATATATATACATTAAATGTCGTTAGAACGATAATCGTTACATATATGTCTCGTTTCAAAATCATTAAGTTAGTAGTCTTGTTTTTACATATGTAGTTCATTGTTAATATACTTAATGATATGTTTAATTATCATAATATAATGTTAACTATATATATAACCATATATATGTCATCATATAGTTTTTACAAGTTTTAATGTTCGTGAATCACCGGTCAACTTGGGTGGTCAATTGTCTATATGAAACCTATTTCAATTAATCAAGTCTTAACAAGTTTGATTGCTTAACATATTGGAAACATTTAATCATGTAAATATCACTCTCAATTAATATATATAAACATGGAAAAGTTCGGGTCACTACAGTACCTACCCGTTAAATAAATTTCGTCCCGAAATTTTAAGCTGTTGAAGGTGTTGACGAATCTTCTGGAAATAGATGCGGGTATTTCTTCTTCATCTGATCTTCACGCTCCCAGGTGAACTCGGGTCCTCTACGAGCATTCCATTGAACCTTAACAATTGGTATCTTGTTTTGCTTAAGTCTTTTAACCTCACGATCCATTATTTCGACGGGTTCTTCGATGAATTGAAGTTTTTCGTTGATTTGGATTTCATCTAACGGAATAGTGAGATCTTCTTTAGCAAAACATTTCTTCAAATTTGAGACGTGGAAAGTGTTATGTACAGCCGCGAGTTGTTGAGGTAACTCAAGTCGGTAAGCTACTGGTCCGACACGATCAATAATCTTGAATGGTCCAATATACCTTGGATTTAATTTCCCTCGTTTACCAAATCGAACAACGCCTTTCCAAGGTGCAACTTTAAGCATGACCATCTCTCCAATTTCAAATTCTATATCTTTTCTTTTAATGTCAGCGTAGCTCTTTTGTCGACTTTGGGCGGTTTTAAACCGTTGTTGAATTTGGATGATCTTCTCGGTAGTTTCTTGTATAATCTCCGGACCCCTAATCTGTCTATCCCCCACTTCACTCCAACAAATCGGAGACCTTCACTTTCTACCATAAAGTGCTTCAAACGGTGCCATCTCAATGCTTGAATGGTAGCTGTTGTTGTAGGAAAATTCTGCTAACGGTAGATGTCGATCCCAATTGTTTCCGAAATCAATAACACATGCTCGTAGCATGTCTTCAAGCGTTTGTATCGTCCTTTCACTCTGCCCATCAGTTTGTGGATGATAGGCAGTACTCATGTCTAGACGAGTTCCTAATGCTTGCTGTAATGCCTGCCAGAATCTTGAAATAAATCTGCCATCCCTATCAGAGATAATAGAGATTGGTATTCCATGTCTGGAGACGACTTCCTTCAAATACAGTCGTGCTAACTTCTCCATCTTGTCGTCTTCTCTTATTGGCAGGAAGTGTGCTGATTTGGTGAGACGATCAACTATTACCCAAATAGTATCAAAACCACTTGCAGTCCTTGGCAATTTAGTGATGAAATCCATGGTAATGTTTTCCCATTTCCATTCCGGGATTTCGGGTTGTTGAAGTAGACCTGATGGTTTCTGATGCTCAGCTTTGACCTTAGAACACGTCAAACATTCTCCTACGTATTTAGCAACATCGGCTTTCATACCCGGCCACCAAAAATGTTTCTTGAGATCCTTGTACATCTTCCCCGTTCCTGGATGTATTGAGTATCTAGTTTTATGAGCTTCTCTAAGTACCATTTCTCTCATATCTCCAAATTTTGGTACCCAAATCCTTTCAGCCCTATACCGGGTTCCGTCTGCCCGAATATTAAGATGCTTCTCCGATCCTTTGGGTATTTCATCCTTTAAATTTCCCTCTTTTAAAACTCCTTGTTGCGCCTCCTTTATTTGAGTAGTAAGGTTATTATGAATCATTATATTCATAGATTTTACTCGAATGGGTTCTCTGTCCTTCCTGCTCAAGGCATCGGCTACCACATTTGCCTTCCCCGGGTGGTAACGAATCTCAAAGTCGTAATCATTCAATAATTCAATCCACCTACGCTGCCTCATATTCAGTTGTTTCTGATTAAATATGTGTTGAAGACTTTTGTGGTCGGTATATATAATACTTTTGACCCCATATAAGTAGTGCCTCCAAGTCTTTAATGCAAAAACAACCGCGCCTAATTCCAAATCATGCGTCGTATAATTTTGTTCGTGAATCTTCAATTGTCTAGACGCATAAGCAATCACCTTCGTTCATTGCATTACTACACAACCGAGACCTTGCTTTGATGCGTCACAATAAATCACAAAATCATCATTCCCTTCAGGCAATGACAATATAGGTGCCGTAGTTAGCTTTTTCTTCAATAATTGAAACGCTTTCTCTTGTTCATCATTCCATTCAAATTTCTTCCCTTTATGCATTAATGCAGTCAAGGGTTTTGCTATTCTGGAAAAGTCTTGGATGAACCTTCTGTAGTAACCAGCTAGTCCTAAAAACTGGCGTATGTGTTTCGGAGTTTTCGGGGTTTCCCACTTTTCAACAGTTTCTATCTTTGCCGGATCCACCTTAATACCTTCTTTGTTCACTATGTGACCGAGGAATTGAACTTCTTCCAACCAAAATGCACACTTTGAAAACTTAGCGTACAATTCTTCCTTCCTCAATACTTCTAACACCTTTCTCAAATGTTCACCGTGTTCTTGGTCATTCTTTAAGTAAATAAGTATGTCATCAATGAAAACAATGACAAACTTGTCAAGGTATGGTCCACACACCAGGTTCATAAGGTCCATGAACACAGCTGGTGCATTAGTTAAACCAAACGGCATGACCATAAACTCGTAATGACCGTAACGTGTTCTGAAAGCAGTCTTTGGAATATCATATTCTTTCACCCACATTTGATGATACCCGGAACGTAAGTCAATCTTTGAATAAACAGACGAGCCTTGTAGTTGATCAAATAAGTCGTCGATTCTCGGTAGTGGGTAGTGGTTCTTGATGGTAAGTTTGTTCAACTCTCGGTAGTCGATACACAACCTGAATGTACCATCTTTCTTCTTGACAAACAAAACAGGAGCTCCCCACGGTGATGTGCTTGGTCGAATGAAACCACGCTCTAAAAGTTCTTGTAATTGGCTTTGCAGTTCTTTCATCTCGTTGGGTGCGAGTCTGTAAGGAGCACGAGCTATTGGTGCAGCTCCTGGTACAAGATCTATTTGAAATTCAACGGATCGATGTGGGGGTAATCCCGGTAATTCTTTCGGAAATACATCGGGAAATTCTTTTGCAATGGGAACATCATTGATGCTCTTTTCTTTAGTTTGTACTTTCTCGACCTGTGCTAGAACAGCATAGCAACCTTTTCTTATTAGTTTTTGTGCCTTCAAATTACTAATAAGATGTAGCTTCGTGTTGCCCTTTTCTCCGTATACCATTAAGGGTTTTCCTTTTTCTCGTATAATGCGAATTGCATTTTTGTAACAAACGATCTCTGCTTTCACTTCTTTCAACCAGTCCATACCGATTATCACATCAAAACTCCCTAACTCTACTGGTATCAAATCAATCTTAAATGTTTCGCTAACCAGTTTAATTTCTCGATTCCGACATATATTATCTGCTGAAATTAATTTACCATTTGCTAATTCGAGTAAAAATTTACTATCCAAAGGCGTCAATGGACAACTTAATTTAGCACAAAAATCTCTACTCATATAGCTTCTATCCGCACCCGAATCAAATAAAACGTAAGCAGATTTATTGTCAATAAGAAACGTACCCGTAACAAGCTCCGGGTCTTCCTGTGCCTCTGCCGCATTAATATTGAAAACTCTTCCGCGGCCTTGTCCATTCGTGTTCTCCTGGTTCGGGCAATTTCTAATAATGTGGCCTGATTTTCCACATTTATAACAAACTACATTGGCATAACTTGCTCCGACACTACTTGCTCCGCCATTACTCGTTCCGACACCATTTGTTCCTTTTGTTCTATTAACCCCTGGTCCGTAGACCTCACACTTCGCCGTGCTATGACCGTTTCTTTTAGACTTGTTGCAAAATTTGGTGCAGAACCCCGAGTGATACTTTTCACACCTTTGGCATAGCTGCTTCTGATTGTTGTTGTTGTTGCGGTTATTATTGTTGTTGGGATGATTGTTGTAGTTGTTGTTGTTGTTGTTGTTGTTGGGCCGTTTGTTGTAGTTGCGATTGATGTTGCGATTGTTGGGATAATTGTTGCGATTATTGTTGTAATTGCTGTTGTTGTTGTATTGGTGATTCTTATCACCGTTTTCCTCCCACTTTCTTTTGACTTGCTTCACATTGGCCTCTTCAGCAGTCTGTTCTTTAATTCTTTCTTCAATCTGGTTCACTAGTTTGTGAGCCATTCTACATGCCTGTTGTATGGAGGCGGCTCGTGTGAACTTATATCTTCTTGGATTCTTTCCGGTAATCCTTTCACAAACGCGTCGATCTTCTCTTCCTCATCTTCGAATGCTTCCGGACACAATAGGCACAATTCTGTGAATCGTCTTTCGTACATGGTAATATCAAATCCTTGGGTTCGTAACCCTCTAAGTTCTGTCTTGAGCTTATTGACCTCGGTTCTGGGACGGTACTTCTCGTTCATCAAGTGCTTGAATGCTGACCACGGTAGTGCGTACGCATCATCTTGTCCCACTTGCTCTAGATAGGTATTCCACCATGTTAACGCAGAACCTGTGAAGGTATGCATAGCGTACTTCACTTTGTCCTCTTCAGTACACTTACTTATGGCAAACACCGATTCGACCTTCTCGGTCCACCGTTTCAATCCGATCGGTCCTTTGGTTCCATCAAATTCCAAAGGTTTGCAGGCAGTGAATTCTTTGTAGGTGCATCCTACACGATTTCCTGTACTGCTAGATCCAAGGTTATTGTTGGTATGTAGCGCAGCCTGTACTGCGGCTATGTTTGAAGCTAGAAAAGTACGAAATTCCTCTTCATTCATATTCACGGTGTGTCGAGTAGTCGGTGCCATTTCCTTTAAAATAGTCAAATGGAACAAGTTAATCATACAGAATATTAAGAGTAGTTAATAGTATTTCATAGCATAATATGAACTCATTTATAAAAGCTTTTTCTTCATATTAGCGTTTTATAAGTTTAAATTCGGGTAGTACCTACCCGTTAAGTTCATACTTAGTAGCTAATATACAATTCAACTACTACAATTCTATATGAAAAACTGATTATAATAATATTTCGCGTTCAAACTTTTATACAATATTTTACAAACTTACAATACCGCTTATTTTACATAAAGCATGAAATATAGCACACAATAACTTTGATACAAGATAGTTGTGAAGATAATTCTAGCTAGTACACAAGTCGTTCAGCAAAGGCAATAAAGACACGTAATTCATACGTCCAGAAACAAGTCATGCATTCTGGTTTTACTAGGACTACTTCCCATCCTTGGTCTTGTGGAACATAACCGTTATGGCCGTTGATAAGACAGCGTGTTGTAACGTCGTCAAAGGGACGAGGGTTACGTAATGTCCAACAGTCCCGTAATAATCTAAAAACCTCATTTCTTACCCCAATTACCGACTCCGTCACTTGTGGGAACGTTTTGTTTAATAGTTGTAGCCCGATGTTCTTGTTCTCACTTTGGTGAGAAGCGAACATTACTAATCCGTAAGCATAACATGCTTCTTTATGTTGCATGTTAGCCGCTTTTTCTAAATCACGAAGTCCAATATTCGGATATATTGAGTCAAAATAATTTCTTAACCCGTTGCGTAAAATAGCATTTGGGTTCCCCGCAATATATGCGTCAAAGTAAACACATCGTAACTTATGGGTTTCCCAATGTGATATCCCCCATCTTTCAAACGAAAGTCTCTTATAAACCAAGACATTCTTGGAACGTTCTTCGAATGTCTTACAAACTGATCTCGCCTTAAATAGTTGTGCCGAAGAATTCTGACCGACTTTAGACAAGATTTCATCAATCATGTCTCCGGGTAGGTCTCTTAAAATATTGGGTTGTCTATCCATTTTGTATTTTTATACTGTAAAATAGACAAGAGTTAGATTCATAAAAAAAAATACTTATTAATACAAGCAATTTTTACATATATCATAAAGCATAAGCACACTATATTACATATATTACACCACACGAATACAACTATCTTATTCCGACTCGCTTGTTTCTTCTTCTTCGGTTTTGGTTCGTTTTGCCAAGTTTCTAGGGATATATGATGTTCCCCTAATACGAGCCATCGTTATCCACATTGGTTTAGAAAAAACCTGGTGGTTTAGAGGTTCCCGGGTCATTGTTACAACTTAAGGACTTCGGGGGTTGACGATACATATAAAGTTCATCGGGGTTGGAATTAGATTTCTCTATTTTTATGCCCTTTCCCTTATTATTTTCTTTTGCCTTTTTAAATTCAGTTGGGGTAATTTCTATAACATCATCGGAATTCTCGTCGGAATCCGATTCATCGGAGAATTGGTAATCCTCCCAATATTTTGCTTCCTTGGCGGAAACACCGTTGACCATAATTAACCTTGGTCGGTTGGTTGAGGATTTTCTTTTACTTAACCGTTTTATTATTTCCCCCACCGGTTTTATTTCTTCATCCGGTTCCGATTCTTCTTCCGGTTCCGATTCTTCTTCCGGTTCCGACTCTTCTTCCGGTTCCGACTCTTCTTCCGGTTCCTCTTCGGAAACTTGTGAATCAGTCCACGAATCATTCCAATTTACATTTGACTCTTCATTATTATTAGGTGAGTCAATGGGACTTGTTCTAGAGGTAGGCATCTATCACATAATATCAAACGCGTTAAGAGATTAATATATCACATAATATTCACATGTTAAAAATATATAGTTTCCAACAAAATTTGTTAAGCAATCATTTTTCAAGTAAACACGGTCGAAGTCCAGACTCACTAATGCATCCTAACAAACTCGATAAGACACACTAATGCAAAATTCTGGTTCTATAAGAGCAACGCTCGGATACCAACTGAAATGTCCCGTTCTTATTGATTAAAAACGTTCCATATTAATTGATTTCGTTGTGAGGTTTTGACCTCTATATGAGACGTTTTTCAAAGACTGCATTCATTTTAAAACAAACCATAACCTTTATTTCATCAATAAAGGTTTAAAAAGCTTTGCGTAGATTATCAAATAATGATAATCTAAAATATCCTGTTTACACACGACCATTACATAATGGTTTACAATACAAATATGTTACAACAAAATAAGTTTCTTGAATGCAGTTTTTACACAATATCATACTAGCATGGACTCCAAATCTCGTCCTTATTTAAGTATGCGACAGCTGAAGCTCTTAATAATCACCTGAGAATAAACATGCTTAAAACGTCAACAAAAATGTTGGTTAGTTATAGGTTTAACCTATATATATCAAATCATAATAATAGACCACAAGATTTCATATTTCAATATACATCCCATACATAGAGATAAAAATCATTCATATGGTGAACACCTGGTAACCGACATTAACAAGATGCATATATAAGAATATCCCCATCATTCCGGGACACCCTTCGGATATGATATAAATTTCGAAGTACTAAAGCATCCGGTACTTTGGATGGGGCTTGTTGGGCCCTATAGATCTATCTTTAGGATTCGCGTCAATTAGGGTGTCTGTTCCCTAATTCTTAGATTACCAAACTTAATAAAAAGGGGCATATTCGATTTCGATAATTCAACCATAGAATGTAGTTTCACGTACTTGTGTCTATTTTGTAAATCATTTATAAAACCTGCATGTATTCTTATCCCAAAAATATTAGATTTTAAAAGTGGGACTATAACTCACTTTCACAGATTTTTACTTCGTCGGGAAGTAAGACTTGGCCACTGGTTGATTCACGAACCTATAACAATATATACATATATATCAAAGTATGTTCAAAATATATTTACAACACTTTTAATATATTTTGATGTTTTAAGTTTATTAAGTCAGCTGTCCTCGTTAGTAACCTACAACTAGTTGTCCACAGTTAGATGTACAGAAATAAATCGATAAATATTATCTTGAATCAATCCACGACCCAGTGTATACGTATCTCAGTATTGATCACAACTCAAACTATATATATTTTGGAATCAACCTCAACCCTGTATAGCTAACTCCAACATTCACATATAGAGTGTCTATGGTTGTTCCGAAATATATATAGATGTGTCGACATGATAGGTCGAAACATTGTAAACGTGTCTATGGTATCTCAAGATTACATAATATATAATACAAGTTGATTAAGTTATGGTTGGAATAGATTTGTTACCAATTTTCACGTAGCTAAAATGAGAAAAAATTATCCAATCTTGTTTTACCCATAACTTCTTCATTTTAAATCCGTTTTGAGTGAATCAAATTGCTATGGTTTCATATTGAACTCTATTTTATGAATCTAAACAGAAAAAGTATAGGTTTATAGTCGGAAAAATAAGTTACAAGTCGTTTTTGTAAAGGTAGTCATTTCAGTCGAAAGAACAACGTCTAGATGACCATTTTAGAAAACATACTTCCACTTTGAGTTTAACCATAATTTTTGGATATAGTTTCATGTTCATAATAAAAATCATTTTCTCAGAATAACAACTTTTAAATCAAAGTTTATCATAGTTTTTAATTAACTAACCCAAAACAGCCCGCGGTGTTACTACGACGGCGTAAATCCGGTTTTACGGTATTTTTCGTGTTTCCAGGTTTTAAATCATTAAGTTAGCATATCATATAGATATAGAACATGTGTTTAGTTGATTTTAAAAGTCAAGTTAGAAGGATTAACTTTTGTTTGCGAACAAGTTTAGAATTAACTAAACTATGTTCTAGTGATTACAAGTTTAAACCTTCGAATAAGATAGCTTTATATGTATGAATCGAATGATGTTATGAACATCATTACTACCTTAATTTCCTTGGATAAACCTACTGGAAAAGAGAAAAATGGATCTAGCTTCAATGGATCCTTGGATTGCTCGAAGTTCTTGAAGCAGAATCATGACACGAAAACAAGTTCAAGTAAGATCATCACTTGAAATAAGATTGTTATAGTTATAGAAATTGAACCAAAGTTTGAATATGATTATTACCTTGTATTAGAATGATAACCTACTATAAGAAACAAAGATTTCTTGAGGTTGGATGATCACCTTACAAGATTGGAAGTGAGCTAGCAAACTTGAAAGTATTCTTGATTTTATGAAACTAGAACTTTTAGAATTTATGAAGAACACTTAGAACTTGAAGATAGAACTTGAGAGAGATCAATTAGATGAAGAAAATTGAAGAATGAAAGTGTTTGTAGGTGTTTTTGGTCGTTGGTGTATGGATTAGATATAAAGGATATGTAATTTTGTTTTCATGTAAATAAGTCATGAATGATTACTCATATTTTTGTAATTTTATGAGATATTTCATGCTAGTTGCCAAATGATGGATCCCACATGTGTTAGGTGACTCACATGGGCTGCTAAGAGCTGATCATTGGAGTGTATATACCAATATTACATACATCTAAAAGCTGTGTATTGTACGAGTACGAAAACGGGTGCATACGAGTAGAATTGTTGATGAAACTGAACGAGGATGTAATTGTAAGCATTTTTGTTAAGTAGAAGTATTTTGATAAGTGTCTTGAAGTCTTTCAAAAGTGTATGAATACATATTAAAACACTACATGTATATACATTTTAACTGAGTCGTTAAGTCATCGTTAGTCGTTACATGTAAACGTTGTTTTGAAACCTTTAGGTTAATGATCTTCTTAAATGTTGTTAACCCAATGTTTATAATATCAAAAGAGATTTTAAATTATTATATTATCATGATATTATGATGTACGAATATCTCTTAATATGATATATATACATTAAATGTCGTTACAACGATAATCGTTACATATATGTCTCGTTTCAAAATCATTAAGTTAGTAGTCTTGTTTTTACATATGTAGTTCATTGTTAATATACTTAATGATATGTTTAATTATCATAATATAATGTTAACTATATATATAACCATATATATGTCATCATATAGTTTTTACAAGTTTTAACGTTCGTGAATCACCGGTCAACTTGGGTGGTCAATTGTCTATATGAAACCTATTTCAATTAATCAAGTCTTAACAAGTTTGATTGCTTAACATGTTGGAAACATTTAATCATGTAAATATCACTCTCAATTAATATATATAAACATGGAAAAGTTCGGGTCACTACATGCACAAGGGAAGAGCAATCTCTAGTTGGGACTTGGTGGCCATCCTAAATGTATCTAAGTGTGTTTTACGATTACAAGTCATTTCTAGTTTAATCTTGAGAGCATGGTTCTTCATTTAACCTTAATTAATCACTAAGTCATTTCTAATAGCAATTATTGTTCTAGTGATATTGGCTTAAGTGTGTTGGTACTTGATGATCATACTAAGGATATTTAGATAAGAATTAAGATCACAAGTTGTTGATTAACACTTATGTGTTATGCCTAATCTTGGATAATTTGTCATTAAGATGTCATTAGGCGTAATTAATCACAATTAGTGTTTTTATGATCAAAACTCAATTGAGTATGGAGAAGGCATATATTCTAAGCATGTTGAGAAAGGTTTCATGAATTATAGATGTCGGAAACTAGTCAAACTTTATTTGGTCAAAAATGGTGACATAAGAAACTGCGGTCGCACTGCGGTTGACCGTGGTGGCGACCGTGCAACTTATTTTCACAAAACTGCGTTGCAATTCAGTTTGGGGTTTCACGGTTGACTATGAGGTCGACCGTACCTCGACCGTGTGTTTTCTGAACTTTTAATTTCATTCTTAATCCTATGTTTGACTTGGTCGTTTGCAAGATAAAGTATGGATTAGTGACCTTGCGTGTTTTATGTTAAGATGTCAGTCATCACTTATGCATATGTATGTGTCATCATCAAAACATATTCTTTGGTTAATTACACTTTGATTAATCATACTTAAGTTTATTGTTTAGTGTATTAACACACATTCAACCAACAGTAATAACACACATACAAAAGTAATCTAGACATTGTATTGATGTTTGCTCACTCACTCATTTGCAAATATTCATCCTACATATCGGGAGCAGTTACATACGCCAATTGGCGTATAGCCGACGTACATTTTTATAAAGTAGTAAATGTAGGCCTACCGATAGCATCAAAACGTTGAGAAAAGTAACTACAATATTCTGGCATATTATCGCTTTGAAAATTAGTTATACCTTGCACTATCCGGAGAAATAATTGTATCCGCATACGGAAACGCCTTTTAATTTTTTTTTTTTTGTGTGGTTATTTTGGCGTCTCACAAAAATAATCATTCCACAAACGTTCTGCAGCAACCTCACTTTCTCTCGGAATGTAACCTTTAACTCTCGGAATAGACGGTGCCGATTCGACTTCGGAGTCATCTTCTTCTATTTCTTGAATTAATTGAACAATCCGCAAATCTTCGATGTCGGAATTAGACCCCCGTAACCTTAAACCCATTTATAAAATTGTAATGTTTTATAAAAAATATAAAGAGAAAAAGAGTAGAATGAGAGGTGTAAAATTGAAATGGTGTTTGGTGTTTATATAGATATAAAAAATGATTTAAAAAAAATAAAAAATAAAAAAAATTAAAAAGGGTAAATATCTGTTGGGTAACGGATATAATTCCCCAACCAACCAAAAGCTGCCAAGTGTCCTTTGAAGCCCCTTTTTTCGTTGAATTTTAAACTGACGCCCCCATGCGTCAGTTTTTGACGCCGCGATATAGGCGTCAGGGGCGTCAGATTTGGCCAACTCAGTTGACGTGGGCCAATCTGACGCCACGTTAGGATTGGCCTTAGTGATGGTGGCGAAACCGGGTATAGGAGGGAAGGAGGGAGGAAAGATGTAGATCTAGGGTTTGTGTGTACTTAGAGATAAAAATGAAATGTACTCCGTAATATGCTAGCTATATAGTTTAATACTTCAAGATTAGGGGAGGGTAAACTTTAGACAAAATTGCGCTGTTGGTTCTTGAACTTTGTTCAGAATTGCACGTATGAACCTAAAGTATTTTTTTTGATGCGGATGACCATAATGTTTACACATGTTGCATGATTGATACCTGACTCTAACGATAGTTGATCAAATTCCGTTAAGTCACCTTACATGTCAAGTACATGAAAATATTTTTTTCATTTTATCATCCTTCATCACCTCCATTCTCATCTTCAATCCCTACTAAAAGTTATAACCCTTTTTTTTATCTCCAATTTTATTAACTAACACTAATAATCAAAATAAAATATCCAAAGTCAAATTCAAATTAAAACCTACAAATTAATAACCCTACTGCACTTCAATTACTCGATTACCTGTTGCACTACAAATTAATAACCATACTCCGTTTCCAGTATGCTCATCAGATGGCCGATTCGAATAAGTTGTCAAAAACTCGATTCCACCATTGGTCAAATACCAGTAGTAACACACCCTTAATCACCTTGTAGATTAGGTACATTAATTTCCAGATGCTTCGCCAGTTTGTATGCTTGGTACAATTGCGGCGGAAATATAAGTAAAAGCCATAACTTCGATTCAATAATAAAAAACGCAGAAGTGAGTACCATATACATATTTATATGTACGTATATATAATTATGTGTGCGTTAAGTGTGTGTTTATGTGGAGCCGTGGAGGTGCAAGTTATATCACGAATTCACGATGCCTCCTCTTTGTTTCTATTTCCCCCCATAATCACATTTTTATTCCAGCCTAGAAAGATTGAATGACAATTATACGTAATTTGTTAAATATATCTTTTTCTGTTCGATACTTCGATCAAATTCCTTTTAGTTGTTCTGTTCAATTTGTTAAATACATTTTTGTTATATCTTTTTCTGGGTTTGTTTATGCAGTAGGATGAACTAAAGAAGAAATACGTAAACGACGTCTTTACCCTCATGTGTCAAGCACATGACTAATTTTAGCTAAAAAATCTAACAATCATTAAAGTCTGGTATCAACCGCGCAACACGTGTAAACATCAAGGTCATCCGCATCAAAAAAAAAATACTTTAGGTCTATATATGCATTTTTAGACATACTTTAAAGACCAACCACACAATTTTGTCTAAACTTTATTTGAGGAGTTTTATTAATTAATTAATAATTAATAATTAATCAATAGTTACTTATAAATGGATTGATGCACAAACATATCGTGTCATTTTTCTTGAAGTAAACATCTACAAATAATAACGTGTTCACAAATGATAAATAAAAGATTTTTAATTTGTTATAAAAAATTAACGTAATTATTTAGTTTGTTATTTGATTTATATTTTTTTATTTTTAAATTACAAAGCGCAATAAACAACTAAGACCCTTCTTTTTTTCATTCAATTATTTTTTTAAATAAACATTTAATTAATTGACCTTAAACCGGTTTTTTAATTTTCAATTAACCGACCAAACCAACCCACAAATGGCCGTCAACCGTTTTTTAAGTGTTAAGTTGACCGACCAAAACTACCCGCATCGAAGCGCGGTCTTTAATCCTCGTTTGATACTACACATCCTATATCCCATCCTATAATACAATATCTTAGTGCGAAAATTTAATAAGTTTATCATTCAAAATAGTTAATATAATATCACTACATAAAAAATTATATAAATATGAGTTGTATTCCCTTGAAACCAAAAATTTGCTTGAAATTCAATGGACCAATCAGAGCGCGACATGTGGCGCGACAATCACATGTGATTGGGAAAAAAAAATTAAATTTTTTTTAAATTTTTTTTTAAAAATTTAAAAAAAAAAGTTTCGAAATTTTTTTTTTATGAATTTTTTTTTTTAAAATTTAGCATGTCAAATCCAATCACATGTGATTGTAAAACCCAATCACATGTGATTGTGGAACTCAATCACATGTGATTTTGCATATCAAATCCAATCACATGTGATTAAAAAAATTTCAACCGGAAACATACTTTAATCGGTGATTTGATCAAGTTTGTTAGCGTTTCGTGATCGTATCTTCAAAATTTTAGACTTTAATTCGGTGATTTGATCAAGTTTTGATCAAAAACTTGGTGTTTGAAGGTTTTAGCACAAATTTAGTGAAATTCGTCATTATTCGTCATTTTACTGAATTTTTTTTTCCAATCACATGTAATTGAATTTGACATGCGATAATCACATTTGATTGGGTTTTACAATCACATGTGATTGGCATGCACAATCACATGTGATTTACTGCATGTCAAATTTAATCACATGTGATTGGAAAAAAAAATTAAAAAAAAAAATTTCGAAAAAAAAAATTTGAAATTTTATTTTTTTCGAAAAATTTTACTTTTTTTTGAATTTTTTTTCCAATTACACGTGATTATCGCGCCACGTGTCGCAATCTGATTGGTCCCTTGAATCTCAACTTAAAAATTGGTCTCATTTGAATATTTCTCATATAAATATATATAAACATAAAATGCAAGTATATAAAAACATGCCACTTTTTATGCAATTCAAAGCACGAGCTTTTGACTCCCCTACTTACTATTTACTAACCCGGGCGGGGTAAGGCACTGAAAGCTATCAAGATATCTCCGTGTAACATTGAATTCCCATGAATTGGCTTCCAAAAGTTGCAGTTTCTTCAGTTCTTCTTCGATAGCATATAGAATATGAGGTGAGATTTTCTCCTTGTTTGCATCGATTCTAACCCGATACTTATCTGCAACAAAAACAAACTTATTGTCCAAGAGTTACAGTTATATGTAAAAATCGGTTTTAAAAGCAGGCGGTAAATCTTACTAAATCGAAGATATGAACCGGTCCACGTGTATAAATAGGTAAAAAGTCAGATTTAGTCCAGTTAAAGGTCAGATTTATTCAATCAAAGTTGGAATAAGTAGATCAAAAGTCAAAGTGAGTCAACATCTGTGAATTAGCCGATTAATCCCTACAATGTCCCGACTGATCAATTCCCGATTAGTGATTTTTACAACTTGCATCCACATCTTATAAAAATGAACAAGAAAGTTACCAATGAGTGCTGTTTTTTCATCTATTTCAAGCCCTAATTCCTGCATCAAGATGGGTTATAATCCGAGGAATTTGAAAGGTGGTGCAAACATAAATTGCAGAAATAGAGAAGAAAAAAAAAGAAGCCACCTTTTTGATAGTCTTAAACTGTTCATTTAACAAATATTGGTGCCGTTCCTTGATTACTTTCTCTTTGATAGATTTTGCTATGCATTCCTAAACAAAAAACAAAGAACAACATTAAATAAAATGATATAAAAACCTATTATTTTTTTCTAAATATGCATGTAATAAATCATCGGAACTTGCCTGAGTCTTATGTATCTCCATTTCTTTCTTCAATAGCTCCAGACTTAGTAACAACCGTTTGTGCACCTACATTGACAATTATAAGGATACTTTTAATCAGTATGCACCAAAAATACCTTTACGGAATATTAAATGTTACATACATCTAGCTCTTCAAGCACTTGCTGACATTGTAGTTTGTTGGAATAAGATATTGCAGCAGCAAAGTCTGCTAATTTTGGATAATTAGAATCACCAATAAACTGTAAAAAAATATAAGAAAAAAGTTAGCACCGTAATTTGGTTAATCTTTTCAATAAGCTAGGTACACGATAAAAGCAGATGGAAATGTAAAAGTATTTCAGATTGATACAGACACATAACATATACCAATCAAACTTTCTTAAATTCGTTATGGAATTAATTATCTAACCATAAACACCAAATAAGACAACATTTGTAAGTTTTAACACGACCCCTCCAAAGAGAACACGTCTTCATAACATCTCTAATGGTTGTTAAGACCTCAAAAGATGTTGCCTTACACACATCATCATCCTTGTCGTATGCTGAATTCTGAAATACAGAGAGATTTATACAAATATAAAACCCTGCGAGCGAGTGATAGTGATGAAAAGCATTATCTATCATATTTCCTACCTTAAGATGATCCACTTGGACAGTAAGGGGATCTTCACTGACCTGTTTATAATGCAATGGTTACATTACAGTCTAACAAAAGAAAATGATAAAAAACAGAGTAAAATTATGTTCAAATCGAGTTACTTATATAAAGAAACTATCCACTCAAATCCACTCACCATCTCTGTTATCCGAAGCCGCTTATGACCGATAAGAACAACCCGATCTCCTTGAATACTTGTAATCTACAGTACTTAAAAAGATCAAAAAACATAAAAAGTAATATATAGTATGTTGGAAGCTTTGACGAGCCCAACACACCCACTATAGAGGATCTAGACTATACTAGACTCACTACACCAACACTTTGACGTTGATTAGCCTTTAATTTTATAAATCCTTAGTGCACAATAATACTTAGGCGACAGTGTCGACCATATATCGTTCAGGCGGTATAACCGATCATATATCACTTAGACGGCAGAGCCGACCATATAATAAGAACAACACAAGTGCACTAAGAACTTAAACACAAACTAAGGCTTAACCGGAAAACTTAACAAAGAACACTTTTATTAATACAAAATACAATTACAATATTACTTACTTACAAGCTTTTCTTCTCTACTCACACTCTTCTCACTTCTTACTTCTTCTCTACTTCTCAACTCACTCTTTTCACAACTTATACACAAATGAAATCTTCACCCCTATTTATACTACTCCATGGAAGTTTCTAGAGACTAGATATTTCCATGGATATATAAAAATATCTAGATATTTTTATACATATAAATATCTAGATATTTCTTACACATATAAATATCTAGATTTTTCTTTACATTTTAATATCTAGATATGTTTCATATACATATTAATATCTAGATATTTTATCCATATACATTTACTAATTCCATATTATTCTAAATTTGCATTGTATTTTAACACTCCCCCCTCAATGTAAATTTTCTTCCAACGATGTCTTGCAGACCATTCCAAGTGCTTCTCTGAATTTTTCAAACTTTGGTTTACTTAGGCTCTTGGAGAATATATCTGCAACCTGTTCATCTGTCTTTGTTGGCACCATCTTGATTTTTCCTTCAAGGACCTTCTCACGAACATAGTGATAGTGCACTTCTATATGTTTTGTTCTTGCATGAAAGACTGGATTTTCTGCTAGTCGTATAGCTGATAGGTTATCGCAAAGAAGATTTACTTGATAATCTGTTGATTGATGAAGATCTTCCATTAGTTGTTTCAACCATGTAATTTCTTGTGTTGCTGATGATGCCGATCGATATTCTGCTTCAGTGCTTGACAAGGATACTGTTGGTTGTCTCTTGCTGCACCATGATATTACTCCTGATCCAAGACTAAACATGTATCCAGTTGTTGACCGTCGTGTATCATAGTCTCCAGCGTAATCGGCGTCACAATATCCAGTCACGTGACATTCTTTTGTTTTCTTGTATAAAATAACAAAGTTGATAGTGCCTTTAACATACCTTAAGATGCGTCGTACAACATCAAGGTGAGGCTTCTTCGGATTGCTCATGTATCGACTAACCACTCCAACTGCATAAGATATGTCTGGCCGGCTTAGTGTGAGATAAATAAGACTTCCGACCATCTTTCGATACATGGTAACATCTTGAAGACTTTTTCCTTCATCTGCTCGTAGTTTTGTATTCGGATCCATCGGAGTTGAGATAGGTTTACAATTAAGCATTCTGTACTTTTGTAAAAGATCTCGCGCATATTTCTGTTGTCCCAGAAATAATCCTTCTCTTTTCTGCTCTATTTCGAATCCAAGAAAATGTTTGAGTTCTCCAAGCTCCTTCATATGAAATCTGATAGACAGATTCTCTCTTGTTCTTTGGATCTCCTCATAGTGATCTCCCGTGATGATTAAGTCATCCACATATACTAGCACTATGGCTAGTTTTCCTTGATTTTGTTTCACAAATAAACTAGAATCTGAAGGAGCAACTGTAAAACCACTTTGTACCAAGAACTCACCAATTTTCCCGTACCAAGCTCTTGGAGCCTGCTTTAAGCCATATAGTGCCTTCTTTAATTTGCAGACATGCTCAGGATGGATCTTGTTCTCAAAGCCTCTTGGTTGCTCCATATAAATTTCTTTGTCAAGTTCTCCATGTAAGAAAGCGTTCTTGACATCCATCTGCCACAACTTCCAAGATTTGCTAGCGGCTAAAGCTAGTAGAGCTCGAATTGTTGTGATCTTTGCCACTGGACTAAACGTTTCTTCATAATCCAGCCCATATTGTTGAGAAAAACCACTAGCAACAAGTCGAACTTTATACCTTTCAATGGAGCCATCTGATCGAGTCTTCACCTTGTAAACCTATTTACAAGATATTGGTTTTACATCTTTTGGCTTTGGAACTAAACTCCATGTCTGGTTTTCTTTTAGTGCATTAATTTCTTCTTCCATCGCTTTCTGCCATTCTCGATTTTGCGCTGCTTCTTCATAAATAGAAGGCTCAATAGGTATTGATTCATCCACATGAGCAGCATTGGCATACCTTGGATTAGGTTGTCTCGGCCTTGGTGACCTCCTTAATTCTTGTGTATGCTCCTCGACTTCCTTTTGGCTTGGACGAATCTCCTCGGATATAGATTGATGTACACCTGTTTTCTATGGACTCTTTTCCTTAGAGTACGACCCTTCTCCTTCTTTTATTGGATCCAATATCTGCTCTTTAGGTTCTTCTTTTTCTTCTGGACCTTTGATAGTGCTCCAAATGAACATATATTTAGTAGCAATATCCTTCCGATATGTAAAGTTTTCAGTTGCAATTTTTCTATTTTCAAGTAATATTCGTTTAAATAAATAAGTGCGAAGACAAAAGGCGAAAACGAAGATTTGAAGACAAAAACGTCTAAAAAGCTCAAATGTACAAGATACAATCCAAGTGGTTCAATTTAATGATGAGAAACGTCTAAAAATTACAAGAGTACAAGTTACAAAACGCAAAGTACACGATATAAAATAGTACGCAAGGACGTTCGAAAATTCGGAACCAGGACATGAGTCAACTCTCAACGCGCGACGCAACGGTGCAAAAATTACAAGTCAACTATGCACATAAATAAAATATAATATATAAATAATTCTTAAAAATTATATATATATTATATTATTATTTAATAACGTCGACAAGCAAAGATCCAAAATGATGTGAGCTGGAAAATCAAACTCCGCGACTCGCGGAGTTTGAAGGCTTAAAATGTCGCGACTCGCGGAGCTGCAAAATTCAGAAATGGCCTATAAAAGCTCGAGCATTCTGTCGATATTTTTACACAATAATAATAATACTCTGTAAGATATAATAAATAAATATATATATAATATATATATATATATATATATATATATATATATATATATATATATATATATATATATATATATATATATATATATATAGGGTAGTTTTATATTAGACTAGTTCGGGTTATGTAAAGGTTATTTTACGGGTTTTTGAAGTCGAAATTCTATCCGTGTAACACTACGCGATAAATACTCAATGTAAGTTATGTTCTCCTTTTTAAATTAATGTCTCGTACTTAAGTTATTATTATGCTTATTTGAGCCAAAGTAATCATGATGTTGGACTAAATATTAAAGACGGGGTAATTGGGCTTTGTACCATAATTGGGGTTTGGACAAAAGAACGACACTTGTGGAAATTAGACTATGGGCTATTAATGGACTTTATATTTGTTTAACTAAATGATAGTTTGTTAATTTTAATATAAAGATTTACAATTGGACATCCCTATAAATAACCATATACACTCGATCGGACACGATGGGCGGGGAATTTATATGTACGAATAATAGTTCATTTAACCGGACACGGGAATGGATTAATAGTCACTAGAATTATTAAAACAGGGGTGAAATTATGTACAAGGACACTTGGCATAATTGATAATAAAGTATTAAAACCTTGGGTTACACGCAGTCGATAACCTGGTGTAATTATTAAACAAAGTATTAAAACCTTGTTATATTTTAAGTCCCCAATTAGTTGGAATATTTGACTTCGGGTATAAGGATAATTTGACGAGGACACTCGCACTTTATATTTATGACTGCTGGACTGTTATGGACAAAAACCATACGGACATATTAAATAATTCAGGACAAATGACAATTAACCCATGGACATAAAACTAAAATCAACACATCAAACATCATGATTACGGAAGTTTAAATAAACATAATTATTTTATTTTATATTTCATCGCACCTTTAATTATTCGTCATTTATATTTTTTGTTATTTATTTTATTTTGTTAATTAAATTTACTTTACGCTTCGCTTAAAATATAAAATAGACAAACTGGTCATTAAACGGTAAACCCCCCTTTTATATATTATTATATATATATATTTATATATTTTTGTACAAATGTAATTATATAAAAATATAGTGTAACCGTCTCCCTGTGAAACGAACCGGACTTACTAAAAACTACACTACTCTACGATTAGGTACACTGCCTATAGTGTTGTAGCAAGGTTTAGGTATATCTATTTTGTAAATAAATAATTAAAACTTGTGTAATATTTCGTCGTATTTCGTATTAAAATTAAGTAAATCGGGTGAAAAACTATATTTTTGTAAAAATATATTATTTCTTATTTCGTAAAAATATTTTCTTATTTATTATAAGTGTCCAAAAATAAAAAATAAAAATAAAAAATTTTAAAAAATTAAAAATCGAAAAAAAAAATATATATATTTATTTTTTTAGATTTCTATTTATAAAATTATAAAGTATTTATATTTTAGTTTTTAAATATAAGTTTTATTTAATTAATATAAATATTAAAAAAAAACGAAACTTGTCATTTTATTTTCAAATCTCCGCGACTCGCGGAGTTTGTTGCCAGGCGGAACCGCGACTCGCGGAGCCGCCTTGTCAGGCCACCACAAACCCTAATTCGCATTAAGTACGGAGTAATTATTATTTATTATTTTTTTTATTTAACCCTATTTATTTAATTATTATTATAATTAGTTTAGTTTTATTAATTAATTTGTAATATTAATTATAATTAGTTTTAATATATATAAAAATTAATACTTTTATAAAATAAATATAAAAATAATATTTTTATAAAAATAAATAATTTTATCAATTTTAAGCTTAGTTTTATTTTTGTATCTTTTTATTTGTTTAATCGTAATATTTGTATTTTTGTCGTTTGTATCTAGTTTTAAGATTAGTGTTTTTATTTCTAGATTTTTAGGATTTGCCGTAAAATTCCTTAAGTGCTTATTTCTTTAGACTAAAATTTAGGTGCTTTAGAATTTTGCGACGCTGTTTATAAATTTTAGTACCTTTTAAGTTACGATGCGCTATTTTCTTATTTTTATTTTTCGACGTTTTTTGACGCTCAATCTTTTTCTTTCTTATTTCTCGACGCTTTAGTTTTTAGGACTTAGAAATTTTCTCTACTTCTTATCTAATTCTGCAAACGGAAAGAAAAATTATTTTAAGCGGTTAAATTGATAGACATCCAAATTTTCTACTTCGTAATAATAGTTGGATTTGTTAGTGGCTGAGTTGTGAGCTTCCGATTTAAAGGGTTCTGGCTCCCTGCTGCATCTATTGGCTATTCGAAACGTGGGCAAAAGCAGAAAAGTCTATTAATTTGATAACTTATATAATTTTTTTTATTTTATTTTATAACTAATAGGATAATTAGTAAATGCACCACATTGTAGCTAAAATTTGGTAATAAACGCATTATGGAAAATCTCGAAAATATCTTAGAAACTCTTTATGACATCCGAAATCAATTTCATCAATACTCTCAAACAGGTGTTGATGACAATTCATTCGGTCAATCTTGGATCACGAATGACGAAACAATAACTGGTTGTGAAATATGTGGAGATTATCACTCAACATGGGAATGTTATTATTACGTTCCTATGGAAAATTATGAACCCATAGAACCTGAATGGAATGATTATGAGGAATACAATTCTAATTGGGATTATTCCCAAGAATATATCCAAACTCAACAACCAGAGGACGAGAAAAAGTATGTGTCTGAAAATTCTTTAGATTATATGAAAATCAAACTCGAAGAACTTCATGCTCAAAATGAACAAATGAGAGAGTTTGTAAATAGGCAAGTTGAAAATCTATCAGATTATACAGCTGTTGATCTGAGGAGTAGTGTGCAAGAAAATCTCAGATCATCGAATTTTGATGAATTCGAGAGCTCCGAAATCACCAACTATCCCGATGATACTTTTTATTCAGTCTTACCAATTTCACAACATATCGACACATTAGCCTCTACCGACAAAATCATCGATCCATCAATGAATGAAGAAGAAGTAAGGGTGACAAATTGGTACTCTTGGGAAAACGATAACGTTGAAAATTTTACCCCCGAGACCAAAATGGTGAGACCAATAAGTACCATTAATGAAGAAGAATTTGCTTTGATCCCGAAATTCACCATTCCACAACCTTCCAACCCAATATTCTCAATAGACGAGTCATCCACCGGAAATGAACTACGAGCTGTAATAGATAATGACACCTCGAGTTGTAAGACCCGAATATTCGTAGTGTACATATGTGTATATGAGTTACTCAAGTTTGGGGTTTTTGTTGCACATAATTAAAAAGACAAAAGATGCTGAACAGGGAGGTCGCGCGCCGCGCGGCTAGGTGGCTCGCCGCGCCATCTGTCTGCGACAGATTCCTTTCTTCTTTTTAAAATAGATATTTTGAGGGCGATTGTGTAATTTTACTTTGGGGCCGAATTTAATACCCTAGATCAGTTTTGGGGAGCTCATTTACTACTCCCACAACAACCTCATCTTCTCCAATTAAATTCTAGAGAGAGAGTGCAATCCTTGAGAGAGAAAGATCCATTAAAGGGTAAAAGAGGTTGAATCGGGTCTCGATGCAAGTTATAAAGTCGTTCATCTAGTCGATAGCTACGTGGTGATTGTGTTGGTAAGTTATAAAACCCAATTTCTTACTTTAATTGCTTTAAGGGTTAGGGTTTGGGCTAGTGATGAACCAAAGACCCATTTTGTTAGTATTTTGGGGATTTTGGGTGAATATGGGTTATGAAGGCTCATTGATGACTAACCTAGGGTTTGAATGTGTTAATTGGACTTTTGAGTCTTAAATTTAGTTAGTTAGTGCTAGAACACTTTAATAATATGTAAATGGGTGTTATTGGGTATGGATGACCCAAATGGGTGTGTTGACCTTGAAATGGGTCAAATGAGTCTTTAATGACCAAAGTGGCCTAGCAATTATGAAAACGAGTTAGCCTTGTGACCTAAATGTGTTTTAAACCCATCTTGACGAATGATTAGGGTTTTGGTGTGTGTTGACCCAATTTAGGGTTAAGGGTGCAAATGGGTTGAAATTACACCATTGGGTCAAAATGGCTTAGAATGGTGAAAGAGTTTGGTTGACCGACTTGAGTTTGCGTTTGATGATGTGTATAATATGATAGGTACGTTACTTTGAGGTCTTGCAAGCTCGGGTATCTTTTCACAAGACTTTGAGGTGAGTGGAGTAATTATATGCGTATGTATATAATGTATCTATTTGTTGTAGCGTGAAAGGTGTAGTGTTGAGGTGTTAAGACACCACGTTTCACGTGAAGAGTGTAGCATCGAGGTGTTAAGATGCCACTCGGGTGTAGCATCGAGGTGTTAAGATGCCACCTAGGAGTGTAGTGTCGAGGTGTTAAGACACCACTCCGTAAAAATAATGAGTGATGCATCGAGGTGTTAAGATGCCACTCGGGGTGATGTGCCGAGGTGTTAAGGTGCCACCCTAGGGGTTAGTGGTGCGAGGTGTTAAGTGCCCTAACGGATGTTATGAACACCGATGGCGTTTTCGCGAGCGCCGTTCCCTTGTACTATTGGTCGACCATGGTTATTTGTGTTGTAAGCATATTATATTATTCGAGTTATATTCATATGCGGTTATTATGCTAGCTTGTAGTATTGGTGATTTATAGCTCGTTATTGTGACGGTAAGCTAAGTGTGTATGCTAGCGTGTTTGCGGTTTGGTGTGTAAGTGTATGCAAGTAGGTATAATTATATATGTATTCGTATAATTATTGCATTCACTAAGCTTTGCTTACCCTCTCGTTGTTTACCATTTTATAGGTTCGGTTTTGGACAAGGGTAAGGGCATCGTTTTGGACTAGAGATTCCGCTTGATGCTAGGGGACGCTTTTGGCTTTAGTAGCTCTTGGAGTTTGACCGATAGTTGGGTAGTTTAATCCCAAACGCCATGCTCATTGTGTAGTTTGGAACTTAAACTTTTTGGTGGTCGAAACTCGTAGATTGTATTAAACTCGTAAAACGGCCGATGTGGGCCCCACTTGTAAAACATCATTTTTATGTTTGAATCGTGATAGTTTTACATATTTGAATGTGTGGTTAAAAGCGGGTCGTCTAAAAATGTCGGGAACTAGCCGATCTTTTTCGCATTTTAAAACTTTCCGGACAGACCACTTTGGCGCGCCGCGCCCTTACCTGGCGAGCCGCGCGGGTATGCTGCACAGGAAATTTTTTTTTTGTATTTTCGCGTGGTTTGGTCGAGGGTTGGTTTGGGTTGTTACAAGTGGTATCAGAGCATGGTCTAAGGGATTTAGGTGACTTGAGATAGGCGCCTAGACTTAGACTTTTTGTGTGCGCGTTTATGCGGGACTTGTAGGACTTTGGGTCGGATCGGGATGGTTAGTGCATAGGTTTATGTGAACTAATCATGCGCTATTTGTTGTGTTGTGTTTAGCAATCATCAAGCGAGATGGACGTTGTACTAGCGAGTTAACGCGACGTGCTCGCGTAGTAATGACTAGCTACCATCACTACAATTGCAAATCGTGTCAAACAAGTAATGTACGACGATTGTTGAGTGAGATGGAGTAGTGTGGAGTATATGTATGTATATATGTAATCTGTCCTTCCGTTTTGTGGTTTAACCTAATTCGTTTTATAGAATGAAGACGAGAAACGGTCCCGAACATGATAATGGAAGTACAAGCGGGGACGCCGAGTTCTCAACCAAGGTTGAGGCCATCTTTAAGAAGTTAAAATCGGATTTTCTTGCGGACGTTCGAAAGGTCTTCCAAGATTCGGTTGATGAGCAAATAACCGATCTAATTAATGAACGAATGAAGGCCACTATCGAAGAGGCCCTTGACGCTAGGAATATCTACCCTCGCGGTGAAGGAGGTGAAGGAAGGCGGGACTTCCACTACAAGAACTTCAAGGATGCTCAACCCCCGATGTTTAATGGGGTGCGAGATCCTTTAAAAAGTACATGTTGGATCTCCGATATTGTGGGAGCTTTCCGTACCGCAGAATGTCCTCCCAAAAGGAAGACGAGGTATGGTTCTAGCATGTTACGCGAAGAAGCTAAGTTGTGGTGGGACGATAAAATCAACTTGTATGGTGAAGAACAATGTATGGGCTTGACATGGGAGGAGTTCAAGAAAGAATTTTTCAGAGAATACCGAACTTCATCCGATCTCGATAGAATCCGGGACGAGTTGCACCATTTGCAACAAGGTTCCATGGATTTGGTTACCCTCAAGTCTACATTCTTAGCAAAGACTCGTTTTTGCCCGGAATATGTGGGTGATGATCATAAGCTCATGAAGGATTTCTACCGTACTTTGAATGATGAGTACAAGGGGAAGATTAGTCGGGGTATGGCTAAGTCTTTTGATGAATTGTTCGAGTTGGCTCAGGGTTTTGAGCCGGAGGTTCCAAGAAAGAGTGATTTCATGTTTTCCAAAAGAAAGTTTGAAGGTTCTAGTTACTCTAACGCCTCAAGCAAGAAGAGCAAGAGCAAGAGGGGGGCCGAAAGTGTCAATAGTACGAAGAAGGGCACTACCGGCGGGTTTTCTTATACGTGCTACAACTGTGGGCAACCTGGTCATATGGCTCGTGAGTGTCCGAAACCACGTTCCGGAAACAAAATTACTTGTTTTAATTTCGGCAAAGAGGGGCATAAGAAGCCGGAGTGTCCCGATTTGCGAAATGATAATGTGAAGTGGTTAGAGAAGGTGGCGGGTACGGCTAGGGGTCGCAACTACTTGATGACTAATGATGAAGCCAAACAATCGAACGAAGTTGTCTCAGGTACTTTCATGGTTAATTCTAATCCGGCGAGGATTCTTTTTGATAGCGGTGCAAATTTTTCGTTTGTGTCTCCTAAATTTGTGCCTAAACTTGATAGACCATTAGCTAAGTTGAGTCGTCCGGTAGAAGTCGAAATAGCGAACGGCAAGACGGTGCTAGTGGTTGATGTGTGTGAAAATTGTGATGTTGTTTTTGGTGCCGAAACCTTTAAAATTAATCTTATTCCAATGACCTTGGGCGACTTTGATATTGTCATTGGTATGGATTGGCTTGATCGTTATAGAGCCGATATTGCATGCCATGATAAGTTTATTCGTGTGAAGACCCCAAGTGGGGGAGAGTTGATTATTCATGGTGATAGGCGGAGGAGACCGGTGCCGATATGCACTTTTGCACGGGCACATCATCATGTTGTTACCGGTGGCATGTCTTTCCTTGCTCATGTTGTTGATACTCGTGATGAGCCGCCACCCATTCGTGGAATTCCGGTTGTTAGTGATTTCGAAGACGTTTTTCCGGACGAATTACCGGGTGTTCCGGCGGAAAGACAAGTCGAATTTCACATCGAGTTGGTTCCGGGGGCTACCCCCATTGCTAAAACTCCTTATCGTTTAGCGCCAACGGAGATGCAAGAGTTGTTAAATCAAATTCAAGAATTGCTCGAGAAGGGTTTTATTCGACCGAGTGCTTCACCGTGGGGTGCTCCGGTGTTATTTGTGAAGAAGAAAGATGGTAGTATGCGTATGTGCATTGATTACCGTGAGTTGAATAAAGTGACGATCAAGAATCGTTATCCATTACCTAGGATTGACGATTTATTTGATCAACTTCAAGGTGCAACGTATTTCTCTAAGATCGACCTACGGTCTGGCTATCACCAAATGCGGGTCCGTGAGGAAGATATAGAGAAAACGGCTTTTAGAACGCGGTATGGGCATTTTGAGTTTATGGTAATGCCTTTTAGCCTTACGAATGCACCGGCGGCATTCATGGATCTTATGAACCGAGTGTGCCAACCTATGTTGGACAAGTCGGTAATAGTGTTCATTGACGACATACTAGTCTACTCGAAAAGTATGAACGAGCATGAACGTCATTTGCGTGAAGTATTGAAGACGCTACGAAAGGAGAAGTTGTATGCTAAGTTCTCCAAATGTGAATTTTGGCTAAGGGAAGTCCAATTCCTTGGTCATATTGTGAACAAAGACGGTATTCAAGTAGATCCGGGGAAGATAGAGACGGTGAAGAGTTGGGGACGACCGACTACACCTACGGAAATCCGAAGTTTTCTCGGATTGGCCGGTTATTATCGTCGGTTTATCCAAGACTTTTCTAAGATTGCTTCTCCATTAACGAAGTTGACGAGGAAGAATGCTAAGTTTATTTGGGAGAACGAACAAGAAATTGCTTTTCAATTGTTAAAAGTGAAGTTGTGTCAAGCTCCGGTGTTAGTATTACCGGAAGGTGTGGAAGATATGACGGTTTATTGTGATGCTTCGCTAAATGGGCTCGGGTGTGTTCTAATGCAAAGAGGTAAAGTCATCGCTTATGCCTCTCGATAATTAAAGGAACACGAAACAAGATATCCGACTCATGATCTTGAGTTGGCGGCGGTAGTGCATGCATTGAAAATTTGGCGCCATTACTTGTATGGTGTCAAGTGTACGATTTATTCGGATCATAAGAGTTTGAAACATCTCTTTAATCAACGAGATTTGAATTATCGCCAACGTAGGTGGATGGATGTGGTGAAAGACTACGATTGTGAAATACTTTATCATCCGGGTAAGGCGAATGTTTTCGCGGATGCGTTGAGTCGAAAGAGTCAACATCCAGCGATAAAAGTGGGGTCGTTACGTTTGATTATTTCCAACGATTTTCTTGAGAAGCTTGGCGAGATTCAAATAGAGGCTTACGTTCACAATAAGCATGTGGAACGAATTGTGGGCCAATCGGAGTTCATTACTATGGGCCCGCGTGGTTTGTTGTCCTTTCAAGGAAGGGTGTGGGTGCCTAAGATGGGTGATTACCGACGGGTGCTACTTGATGAAGCACATAAGTCAAAATATTCCATTCATCCGGGCGCGACAAAAATGTATCATGACTTGAAGAAAGATTATTGGTGGCCGGGCATGAAACGTGATGTTGTGAAGTATGTTGAGCAATGTGTCACGTGTTTACAAGTAAAAGTCGAACACCAAAAGCCGTATGGTAAGTTGCAACCGTTAGAAATCCCGAAATGGAAATGGGAGCACATTACCATGGATTTCATTACAAAGTTACCTAAAACGGCGAGAACCCAATTCGATTCGATTTGGGTTATAGTTGACCGATTGACAAAAAGCGCTTTGTTTCTTCCCATTAAAGAAGCGATATTGTCGGAGACCTTGGCTAAGTTGTTTATCAAGGAAGTGGTCTCGCGACATGGGGTTCCTATATCTATTATTTCGGATCGAGATACCCGTTTTACATCTCGGTTTTGGGAAAAGTTTCATGAAGATATGGGTACGCAATTGAAGTTGAGCACGGCGTATCATCCTCAAACGGACGGTCAAACCGAACGTACGAATCAAACTTTGGAAGATATGTTACGAGCGTGCATCATTGACTTCGGTGGTAGTTGGGATGAGCATTTGCCTTTGGTGGAATTCTCGTACAATAATAGTTATCATACTAGTATCGGGATGCCACTTTACAAAATGCTTTCTGGGCGTAGGTGTCGAACTCCCGTTTGTTGGGGAGAAGTGGGTCAAAGAGAGATCGGGAGTACCGATTTGGTTTTAGAGACAAATAGCAAGATCGATTTGATTCGGGAACATTTGAAGAAGGCTCAAGATAGGCAAAAGTCGTATGCCGATAGACGTAGGCGATTGATTGAGTTCCAAGAAGGCGATATGGTGATGCTTAAGGTTTCGCCATGGAAAGGTATTATTCGATTTCGAAAATGGGGAAAGTTAGCTCCTCGGTTTATTGGACCGCTCAAGGTTTTAGCTCGTGTTGGTGAAGTTGCATATCGATTAGAATTACCCGAAGAGCTTGCAGGGATCCATAATACATTTCATGTTTCCCACCTCCGTAAGTGTCTTGCGGATGATTCCTCATGGATGCCTTTAGACGAGATCGAGCTAAACAACAAGTTAGAATATGTCGAAGAACCGATTGCTATCCTTGACGAGAAGGTGAAAATGTTGAGGAATAAAGAGGTGAGGACCTTTAAGGTTCAATGGCGATGAAGTAAAGGTTCCGAGTTCACTTGGGAGCCCGAAGAGTTAGTGTTAGTTTATCTTCCCTCGTGTCATGCGGCTGAGATTGCGAGGACGCAATCCGAATAAGTGGGGGAGAGTTGTAAGACCCGAATATTCGTAGTGTACATATGTGTATATGAGTTACTCAAGTTTGGGGTTTTTGTTGCACATAATTAAAAAGACAAAAGATGCTGAACTGGGAGGTCGCGCGCCGCGCGGCTAGGTGGCGCGCCGCGCCATCTGTCTGCGACAGATTCCTTTCTTCTTTTTAAAATAGATATTTTGAGGGCGATTGTGTAATTTCACTTTGGGGCCGAATTTAATACCCTAGATCAGTTTTGGGGAGCTCATTTACTACTCCTACAACAACCTCATCTTCTCCAATTAAACTCTAGAGAGAGAGTGCAATCCTTGAGTGAGAAAGCTCCATTAAAGGGTAAAAGAGGTTGAATCGGGTCTCGGTGCAAGTTATAAAGTCGTTCATCTAGTCGATAGCTACGTGGTGATTGTGTTGGTAAGTTATAAAACCCAATTTCTTACTTTAATTGCTTTAAGGGTTAGGGTTTGGGCTAGTGATGAACCAAAGACCCATTTTGTTAGTATTTTGGGGATTTTGGGTGTATATGGGTTATGAAGGCTCATTGATGACTAACCTAGGGTTTGAATGTGTTAATTGGACTTTTGAGTCTTAAATTTAGTTAGTTAGTGCTAAAACACTTTAATAATATGTAAATGGGTGTTATTGGGTATGGATGACCCAAATGGGTGTGTTGACCTTGAAATGGGTCAAATGAGTCTTTAATGATCAAAGTGGCCTAGCAATTATGAAAACGAGTTAGCCTTGTGACCTAAATGTGTTTTAAACCCATCTTGACGAATTATTAGGGTTTTGGTGTGTGTTGACCCAATTTAGGGTTAAGGGTGCAAATGGGTTGAAATTGCACCATTGGGTCAAAATGGCTTAGAATGGTGAAAGGGTTTGGTTGACCGACTTGAGTTTGCGTTTGATGATGTGTATAATATGATAGGTACGTTACTTTGAGGTCTTGCAAGCTCGGGTATCTTTTCACAAGACTTTGAGGTGAGTGGAATAATTATATGCGTATGTATATAATGTATCTATTTGTTGTAGCGTGAAAGGTGTAGCGTCGAGGTGTTAAGACACCACGTTTCATGTGAAGAGTGTAGCATCGAGGTGTTAAGATGCCACTCGGGTGTAGCATCGAGGTGTTAAGATGCCACCTAGGAGTGTAGTGTCGAGGTGTTAAGACACCACTCCGTAAAAATAATGAGTGATGCATCGAGGTGTTAAGATGCCACTCGGGGTGATGTACCGAGGTGTTAAGGTGCCACCCTAGGGGTTAGTGGTGCGAGGTGTTAAGTGCCCTAACGGATGTTATGAACACCGATGGCGTTTTCGCGAGCGCCGTTCCCTTGTACTATTGGTCGACCATGGTTATTTGTGTTGTAAGCATATTATATTATTCGAGTTATATTCATATGCGGTTATTATGCTAGCTTGTAGTATTGGTGATTTATAGCTCGTTATTGTGACGGTAAGCTAAGTGTGTATGCTAGCGTGTTTGCGGTTTGGTGTGTAAGTGTATGCAAGTAGGTATAATTATATATGTATTCATATAATTATTGCATTCACTAAGCTTTGCTTACCCTCTCGTTGTTTACCATTTTATAGGTTCGGTTTTGGACAAGGGTAAAGGCATCGTTTTGGACTAGAGATTCCGCTTGATGCTAGGGGACGCTTTTGGCTTTAGTAGCTCTTGGAGTTTGACCGATAGTTGGGTAGTTTAATCCCAAACGCCATGCTCATTGTGTAGTTTGGAACTTAAACTTTTTGGTGGTCGAAACTCGTAGATTGTATTAAACTCGTAAAACGGCCGATGTGGGCCCCACTTGTAAAACATCATTTTTATGTTTGAATCGTGATAGTTTTACATATTTGAATGTGTGGTTAAAAGCGTGTCGTCTAAAAATGTCGGGAACTAGCCGATCTTTTTCGCATTTTAAAACTTTCCGGACAGACCACTTTGGCGCGCCGCGCCCCTACCTGGCGCGCCGCGCTGGTATGCTGCACAAGAATATTTTTTTTTTTTTGTATTTTCACGTGGTTTGGTCGAGGGTTGGTTTGGGTTGTTACACGAATTTCACCCAATTGGGTAATAGAGGTGAAACCTTTGATCCCGAGAATGAACGGAAGGAAATGTTAGGAATTGTCCGCCCTATAATATGTATGTCGATGTATATCGATCCATTTGACCAAGAACCAGAAAAGAGACATATCCATTTACTAAAAGCTACACTTAAAAAAGAATTAAGTAGTGACGATCGGGAGAGTCTAAACTTTAAACCCATTGATATATTATACACCACCCGAGATGTAAATAACTGGCTCACTATTCTAATTCGTGGAACTTATTCTACCGACTTCACATGTCGTCAGCTAAGTGTGGGGAAGTCTAACCCCACTTAACGTTAAATTAGGGGTTCGGGTTAGTACATAACTAGTTAATAAAAATGCACTATTAGGGTAAAAGACGCATTTTCAAAAATTAGCAAACAGTCCAGAAAAGCAACCGTTTTTGAAGAAAAACATGTGTGATAAAACAAGAAGGAATGAACGATGAGGCGCGCCATCTATCATTCGACGAGCTTTGTAATTACAAACTGGGTATTTTTAATCACTTTTCTACACTTATCACCCTCGTGAATTTATAATTATAGTCTGATTTCATGCAAATGAGGGCATTGCATGATCTCAAGTGTGGGGAAAGGTTATAAATTCTCTCGGGTTTGCACTTAGTTTATTTGCCAAATTTTGTGAAAATTTTAAAAATTTTCAAATAAATGAATTCAAAATCATGTTTTTACATATTTATGAATGATGAAAATTAGGTGTTAATACCGAAATTATCGTTACCTCGGAAAGGACATAAATTGAAAAACACCCTAAAACGATTGAATTCATTTAAAATGGAATAAAGGAGAATAAAAAGGCAAAGAAAGAAACTAAGTGTGGGGAGAATGTACCAAGTTATTCAATTAAAAACTATCTATCATATGTTTCTGTAAAGTTATTGCAGGTACTTTTGTTTTGAACGATTTTAATCAGTTTTACCCGATTTACTGTAATATATTTGAAATAAAAGATGGATCTACACGATGAATCAATTCCATCATTAAAAGGAAGTAAAGTCTTCCGAAAAAGACACGCGCTTCTTGATTTAGGTCAGAAAGTTGTCGTCCAGACCAGCTGTAGGTTGACGAAAAATCTAGAAAGGTCATCACTAAAATCAGCAAGAAATCCACGGACCTCAGCATCAAACAGGGTCGCCAAGTGGTCAGATTTATCCTAACCATGAGAAGGATTTATCTCGTACAATGAGGGGCACCGTGCAAATTAGCTTGATAAGACTAATGAATCAGATCCCCAGAAAGGATAATCTCCTTAAAGATTAAAAATCAGCTTTTAAGCCTGATATTACTCAATCCTTGAGATTGACCTTAAAGATTGAGAATTACAAACTCATGGAATTCAAAGATATCTAAACTCGAGCTTGAACGAGAAAATATTTTGATCAAAATTAAAACCGATTTGTTTTCTGAAAACCTATTTTCAATGCGTTCATTACCATTGAACGTAAAATCCTAGGAATTCACCTGAAATTCATTAGGTCACCTGAACCAAATCGGGTGTCAACCGTAAGAACGGTGGTTGCATAGCATGGTCGGAGACAGGACCTTGTGCCAGACCAAAAAATCATAGGATGATCTTTACTATTGCTCCTACAAAGGATAGTACTAGCATCCGACACGTTTATAGACCATAATCAAAAGCAAGTCACGGGACATTGCCTTAACAGTTGCTTGTTCATCGCTTTCCTTTACAACCGGATGGTAGTTTACCGAAAGGTAATATACGGAGCAAGTATACTGGACGTGTTGCTTTCCTAATACAAGGTTAGCAAGTGGGTGACACAAAACCATAAGTTTTGAGCCAAAATTTTCAAATCTGAAACCCACAAAAACATTTTGCAAACACCGGGGAAAGGTTATTCCGGAAAACTTATCTAGGGTAAAAGCTAGAATAAATTTTCAAAAGATCAAATGTTTTCATAAAAATCCAATTTCCTTAAGGATCTAAATTTTCATAGTCATGTGGGACTGTAAACCACATCGTTACTACCATTGTTCATACCGCCATATCAAAATCACTGATGTACAAAGTGTGAAGAATAAAGAAGTGATTCGTGTGATGTATTATATTATTTCAAGTTATGTATTGCTTGAGGACAAGCAACGTTCAAGTGTGGGGATATTTGATAGTGCTCCAAATGAACATATATTTAGTAGCAATATCCTTCCGATATGTAAAGTTTTCAGTTGCAATTGTTCTATTTTCAAGTAATATTCGTTTAAATAAATAAGTGCGAAGACAAAAGGCGAAAACGAAGATTTGAAGACAAAAACATCCAAAAAGCTCAAATGTACAAGATACAATCCAAGTGGTTCAATTTAATGATGAGAAACATCTAAAAATTACAAGAGTACAAGTTACAAAACGCAAAGTACACGATATAAAATAGTACGCAAGGACGTTCGAAAATTCGGAACCAGGACATGAGTCAACTCTCAACGCGCGACGCAACGGTGCAAAAATTACAAGTCAACTATGCACATAAATAAAATATAATATATAAATAATTCTTAAAAATTATATATATATTATATTATTATTTAATAACGTCCACAAGCAAAGATCCAAAATGATGTGAGCTGTAAAATCAAACTCCGCGACTCGCGGAGTTTGAAGGCTTAAAATGCCGCGACTCGCGGAGCTGCAAAATTCAGAAATGGCCTATAAAAGCTCGAGCATTCTGTCGATATTTTTACACAATAATAATAATACTCTGTAAGATATAATAAATAAATATATATATAATATATATATATATATATATATATATATATATATATATATATAGTATAGGGTAGTTTTATATTAGATTAGTTCGGGTTATGTAAAGGTTATTTTACGGGTTTTTGAAGTCGAAATTCTGTCCGTGTAACACTACGCGATAAATACTCAATGTAAGTTATGTTCTCCTTTTTAAATTAATGTCTCGTACTTAAGTTATTATTATGCTTATTTGAGCCAAAGTAATCATGATCTTGGACTAAATATTAAAGACGGGGTAATTGAGCTTTGTACCATAATTGGGGTTTGGACAAAAGAACGACACTTGTGGAAATTAGACTATGGGCTATTAATGGGCTTTATATTTGTTTAACTAAATGATAGTTTGTTAATTTTAATATAAAGATTTACAATTGGACGTCCCTATAAATAATCATATACACTCGATCGGACACGATGGGCGGGGAATTTATATGTACGAATAATAGTTCATTTAACCGGACACGGGAATGGATTAATAGTCACTAGAATTATTAAAACAGGGGTGAAATTATGTACAAGGACACTTGGCATAATTGATAACAAAGTATTAAAACCTTGGGTTACACGCAGTCGATAACCTGGTGTAATTATTAAACAAAGTATTAAAACCTTGTTACAGTTTAAGTCCCCAATTAGTTGGAATATTTGACTTCGAGTATAAGGATAATTTGAAGAGGACACTCGCACTTTATATTTATGACTGATGGACTGTTATGGACAAAAACCAGACGGACATATTAAATAATCCAGGACAAAGGACAATTAACCCATGGGCATAAAACTAAAATCAACACATCAAACATCATGATTACGGAAGTTTAAATAAGCATAATTATTTTATTTTATATTTCATCGCACCTTTAATTATTCGTCATTTATATTTTTTGTTATTTATTTTATTTTGTTAATTAAATTTACTTTACGCTTCGCTTAAAATATAAAATCGACAAACCGGTCATTAAACGGTAAACCCCCCTTTTATATATTATTATATATATATATATATATTTATATATTTTTGTACAAATGTAATTATATAAAATATAGTGTAACCGTCTCCCTGTGGAACGAACCGGACTTACTAAAAACTATACTACTCTACGATTAGGTACACTGCCTATAGTGTTGTAGTAAGGTTTAGGTATATCCATTTTGTAAATAAATAATTAAAACTTGTGTAATATTTCGTCGTATTTCGTATTTAAATTAATACTATTTCATATACACCTCGCATTACATCAACCTTCTTCTAATCCATGAGATTCTGAAAGCTCTATATTTTGAGGTGACCACCATGAAGAAGCTTCATCAAATACCACATTTCTTGAAGTATGACACTTTTCGTTATTTAGATCACAACATCTCCATCCTTTTCTTGATTCATCATAACCGACAAAAATGCACCGAATTGCCTTTTTATCAAATTTGCTTCGGAGATGATCTGGCACGAAGACGTAGCATACACATCCAAAAACCTTGAGATGGTTGACGGTTGGCTTGATCTTCCATAATCTTTCATACGGTGAAATATGCCCCAACTTTTTTTGTGGAAGCCTATTTATCACGTATGATGATGTTCTCATACATTCAGCCCAAAATCTTCCTGGCACATACTTACCATGAAGCATACTTCGACAAGTTTCAGCAAGATGACGATTCTTACGTTCTGCCACTCCATTCTGTTGTGGAGTATTAGGGCAAGTTAATTGCCTTCTGATCTTGTGCTTCTCAAGATACATATTGAACTCAGTCGAAAAATATTCTCTTCCATTATCAGTGCGTAAGCACCGAATCTTATAACTGAGCTCACTTTAAATTTTGTTCCTGAACTCTTTAAACTTCATAAAAGTCTCCGACTTTTCCTTCATGAAGTAAACCCACACATACCTTGAGAAGTCATCAATGAATGTCACCATATATTTCATTCCTCCAAGTGATGTTTGTTTCACTGGGCCAAAGACATCTGAGTGTATGAGCTGTAGTGGTATCTTGGACTGATGCGCTGACTCCTTGAATGTCAATTGGTGAGCTCTGCCAAATTGACATCCAGCACATATTGTATCTGTTCGGATATCAATTTGAGGAATTTTTCTTCTTATTGGTGAAGAATGCATCTTCTTCATCTTTTATGGTTACTTCATTCATCTGCTTGGCTAATGCCTCTTGATTAGCCAATAGATTCTCCAGCTCTATTAATGATGGTTGAGTAGGCCATCCTCTCACAGCGGCTATAAATCCATTATACTCGGATCTTAAGCTATGGATGATAATTCTCTTCATCCTTGCATCACTCACTTTCTCTTCAGGAGCAAGTTGAGATATCTCACGACAAATAGAGTTCACCTTAGTGAAATACTGGGAAATAGACAAACTTCCTTGTGAGATACCTGCGAGCTCATTTTCCAAGAGCTGGAGGCGTGCTTCATTCTTCTTTGAAAATAATTTATCAAAAGTTTCCCAAGCTGCCTTTGGTGTTTTCTCGTCACGGATGTGCTCCAATAGATCCTCCTCTATTGTAGTCTTCAATATAAATAAAGCCTTCCCAGCCTTGATGTTCCATTTTCTCAAGGCTTCAACATTTTCTTTTGGTGGAGGCGTTGTGTCACTGCCAGCAACTATTTCCCATAAATCCTGTCCTTGTAGGTAGGATTCTATACAGGTCCGCCAATAACCATAGTTGTGGTTATTGAGACTCTTGATTCCACTGCTCGTACTTGCAAGATCTGCCATCTGACGTCCAATAAGCTTGGTCCAACGTCCAATAAGCTTGGTCCCAGACCGATGAGCTTTCACAGTCCCTAACTGTGCTCCTACAGAATCTCCTTTAGAGCTTCGATGAAGTAAACGTCCAACGTTTACCGATGTTTTCCTCCACTAGAAATGGTCCCGAACGACCCGCTCTGATAACAATTGTTGGAAGCTTTGACGAGCCCAACACACCCACTATAGAGGATCTAGACTATACTAGACTCACTACACCAACACTTTGACGTTGATTAGCCTTTAATTTTATAAATCCTTAGTGCACAATAATACTTAGGCGACAGTGTAGACCATATATCGTTCAGGCGGTATAACCGACCATATATCACTTAGGCGGCAGAGCCGACCATATAATAAGAACAACACAAGTGCACTAAGAACTTAAACACAAACTAAGGCTTAACCGGAAAACTTAACAAAGAACACTTTTATTAATACAAAATACAATTACAATATTACTTACTTACAAGCTTTTCTTCTCTACTCACACTCTTCTCACTTCTTACTTCTTCTCTACTTCTCAACTCACTCTTTTCACAACTTATACACAAATGAAATCTTCACCCCTATTTATACTACTCCATGGAAGTTTCTAGAGACTAGATATTTTCATGGATATATATAAATATCTAGATATTTTTATACATATAAATATCTAGATATTTCTTACACATATAAATATCTAGATTTTTCTTTACATTTTAATATCTTGATATGTTTCATATACATATTAATATCTAGATATTTTACCCATATACATTTACTAATTCCATATTATTCTAAATTTGCATTGTATTTTAACATAGTACAAGATTACCACGACTAATTAACAATATTCGCATCACACGTACCTGGGCCAGCGTACCTACTTCATGTAGACGGTTTAATAAATCTTTGCCCTTAAGCTCATATATACTTTTCTCTGTATGTGAGCCGGTCGGCTCAGATCTTGTGTCATCCTTTACAAGAAACCCACCAACGTAAGGAGCTTGTTGTTCCCCATTATTAACCAATGAAGCTAGTAATTTAGCATCCTGGAAGGTATAATTGCATAAGTAGAAGTTAGAAAAACACATTATGATACAGAAGTAACTTCTGATGAATGTAAGGTTATAAGGTCGGATGAAACATGGAGGCAGAACTTGAGTTGTAAACAAAACAAGTAAACTTCACTGTGGTTTGGGATGGGATTAGCATCAGGGGTGGATTAATGAATTCAGTGTCGTTTACATGTATTTATATATGGTTCAGTATGATCAATTATGGATTTCCTATGTTTTTAACCTCTTTTAATGGAAGAATTTAATTTGAAGTTGTAGGAGGCTTTGTTGGAGAAGACAACCAATTGACCCCCACTTTTTCTACCAATTTCATATGAACTCCTTTATTTCTTTTCAAGTCCTAAACTATATAAAACACCAATCAAGCCCTTATTTTAGTTGAATTACTATTATATATTTAATACTAGTGAAATGACACAGTGGAACCACGAGTTTGTTTAAACAAAACAGTTTAATGATATATTTTAGGTGTTAAGTGAATGTAAATACTAATGTCTTTTAATTTAATGAACCGTGGAACCAAGGATTCCAACTAAGAAACTTTCCGTTTTCACAAACATATTGATATACTTAATTTGGTAAGAATAAATGAATTACATTTATTCTCCCGCCACCCTTTTTCAATTTTCATCATAATTACTATTTTTCTTGTTATAAAAGCCTACATTACAACCTTTTATTGAGGTATTTCGCATACATATGTAAGGTAATTATACCTATGTACTAAAACACACCCCGGATTTTTGTCGCTTCAGTTGTTTCGGATTGTCGTTTTGAGTTTGCGTTCACACTACAAACGGTCCCTCAACTTCGGTTCAATTTACACAACGGCCCCTCAAGTTTACACTTTTACAGGGGTAGAAAGTGTAAATATATAATTTTATTAAAATAAAAGAAACTAATTCCACCCGAATTTATAACGGGCTCTATCTTCTCGCTCGGTGTGAGTTAAATTTTTTCGAGACCACCGTTCAACTCGAAAAGATCTGACGAACCCAACAGGGCTAATTATATGCGAAACGGACACTTCTCAAAAAACGCTAAACACCTCGGGCTATTTTCAATACATATACATACACTTATAGTACACAACCCAAATTACCTACCTCATATCGATCATGTTTCCATTTTTTACACAATTTTCCTGATGTTAAAAATGCATATGCCATTAGATATACTAGATACTAACGACGTGTATCCAAAAACACCCGTAGCAAAGCGTTTTTATTTCCGTAAATACATAACGCTACGTTAATTATGATTATGTAACCCGAAAGGCACCGCGGCATCGAGCGGGCCACTTTCTAGTTAATCCCGTAAAGAGAACCCATATTTGGATAATAATAATATAATAATTATAATTATAATTATAATTGTATTTATAATAATTATAATTATAATTATAATTATAATAATAAAGTTTGCTTTAAAATTGAGTATTTATATTTTTAACAATAATTATTAGTAACAATAAATGTCTCTTGAAATTTTTTCAAAAACTAAAATAGAATTATTATACGAAGTTTGTACAATATGTTTCAAAGTTTGTACATGTGTTCATATGGTGTTTTGTGAAAGAATATACAATTTGTTTTAAAGTTTGTACATATGGCCATGAGGGTGTTTTATTATGAGCTTGTACATAATGCTAACCATATTATGCATATGGTTATGAGGGTATTTACCATAAGGTTGTACATAATGTTTCAAATATTATATGTATGGTCATAAGGGTGTTTTATCATAAGGTTGTACATAATGCTTCATATATTATACAATTAACATGTTAATATTTTTATTATATATAATTAATTATTTTAATTTTAATGACATCATCATGGGGCTTAGATTTTTTCTATTTATTTTTGAATTTAGTTTTAAGCTTAAATAATCCTTATTTATGATATCATCATTTTAGAGATTTATACAATACTATAGATATTTGTTATTATTAAAACTGAAAAGTTAAATAAGATTTCTAAATTACTAACTTGAATAATAGATAATAGACATCATCATAATATCATATCATAATATACTAATATAATACTAATATTTAAAATACAATGTTATATCTTTTAACTATTTGCGAAAATTTGACATTGTATGTGTATATTTAGAGACTATAAATTCTAAGATAACAAAAACTACTTCGTATTGGACCACAGATAACGCGGTGTTCGTAGCTCTACTCACTGTGACATGTCTCCACAAACGCCTCACAAACGCCCCACAAACACATGTAATGGGGTTTGTGGCTAAAATCCTCGAAGGCGTATGTCAATCAAAATTAAATGCCATGTTAGCGTCATCCTTTCCTACAAACGCCCCCCATTACAACTCCTCCCTTCCCTTGTCATAGCCATTTCAGCGACAATACCCAAAAGTACCTCTTCCACTCCACATATGCGTCACCATTATCCGCGGTCTTAAGAGCTACTAACCCAATCAGAAACAAAAGCAAAGCAAAGCAAAGCAAAGCAAAAATGTCAGTACCTTGATATATGTTGGGATACAAAATCCTGGAAATAATGGTCGATGTGCTAATGGCAATGCTAACACCTGCAAATATAGAGATACATAAATTACACAGATTAAAAATAGGAGTATTCATTTATTTGTTCTGTAAACTGAATACACACGAATCCTAAAATTGTACTAAATCAACACCAAGTAAAGAAATAGTAGAACCTTAACAATTTCATGTGGCTGTTTCATTAGTGTAGGAAGCATTGCCGCAGCTGATTTTGATTCAACAGCGGGAACACACTCCGAACCGAGTCCATCACTAGAATCCGAACATAAAAAACGTCTTTGTAACAAACGAAGCACTCTCCCAAGGTGTGAGCGTGAGGGTAAACCTGATGTAAAATTGGCTTGTTGTAAGCACGAAGAAGACCTTAAACTCTTCAACATTAGGATTTATGTAAATTCAGGGCTACGCTGTATGAGAACGAAACGAAGGAATGATTGTTTATACTCCCTTCCTAATTTATGTTACACTATTTTTAGGAAGGGGTTGGACCAAACTAATTGGGTTCGTTTCATTTTGAGTCATGTTTTATACTAATTCACTCTCATTACAATACAAATATTCACTTAGGTCTGTTCCGGAGTTCAATTTTTAACGGAAATGAAAGGGTTCAGAGAGAAGCGGAAGGATTGCATCAAAAAACTAGTGTTCCTGAGTTTGGATAGGAAGGAAAGGGAAGGGAGGAGACGGAAGATTTCAGTGTAATTTTCCTTCAGCCCTTTCCTTCCAAATTAGAAGGATACAAGTTCCTTCCCTTTCACTCCTCTCCTTTTCTCTTCTTCTCATTTCTTTTAATGAAAAACTGGGGAACAGACCCTTATTTTTTACATACAGTTTTAAAAAATCTTACTAACTTTATTCACCACCAATCAGAAATTTTTTATCTCCAGAATAATCTTTTCTGATTGATTGAAATACAAAGCGGACACTTGAAAAGAGACATCTCAAAATGGAAATATGAACACCTATGGTGAGACGAAGTGAGTAGCAAAAAGTGGGACTAAAGACTAAAAAGTGGAACTAAAGACTGCATTATATAATGTTGGTACGGTTCGATTTGATTTTTAAAAATTAGGTTCGCTTATGGAAAAGAACTATCCCATTCTCATAATCATAAGATATTTAAAAAGTACACAAAAATTATAGAGTATTAGAGTATGTAATAATTGAATATCACACGTTTCATACATATACGTAATAATACACTTCTTAACAAATATACATTATCATAATATCATAATATAAAATAAATCGTGAGTTGATATTTTTATGTTAGATTAAACAAATAAGATCCATTGGGATTCGAATCCTTTGATCTTAATTCGCAGAACATGAATCTTTCTCATGTGGAGGCCACATAATATCATGGTGGGTTACTGAAATCATTCGTTTTTTGTTGTATTATTCATATGGTCTTATTTAACTTTCATATATTTACATGGCACCAATTCGACAAGCAGATAATAAACAAATTATTGCAAGGTACTACAATAAAAAAGTAAAGTATGTGGAGTATAAAGAAGCGGATTTGGTTTTAAAGAACAATGAAGCAAGTTGACAAGCGAATCAAGAAAAGTTGGGACCGGAAAGGACCATACAAGATAGCAAAGGTAAGTGGAAACGGAGCATATACATTGTCGACACCATCAGGAAAGGATTTACCAAAGAAATGGAATGCTATTAATTTGAAGAAATTTTACGCTTAATGCTATACCCTTATGGCAGCCTGATCAACTGTCAAAAAACATGTAGTATAAAGCAAATGTAAAAGTTGAATCTTGTAAGGCAACGAAGAACCGATATTGATTAACCACTGAAATGCTAAATTCTTGAATTGCCAAAAACACAAAACATCAAGTGTTAATCAACTCAAAGAACCAACATCTACCCACTTAAGGGATGTATCTGGCTCCCGGTGGTAGACATCCTCCTAAAAAGTCAAAAGTCATGACAAAAATAAGGATATGATTAAACATATGGCTAAGCGTTTCGTAGTCTAGATATCTACGAATAGCAATGAAATAGTTCTTGAAATATAATGATATAATTAACAAGCCATTATCATGTACAATTGATTGCAAACGTTAACAAAAAAGTCACAAAAAAGAGAAATACAAAGATTCTAAGTGTCAAAGTTTAGTACATCATGTAACGACCCAACCCGTTATCCAACCGAAACACCAAATTTTTCTTTCTTTTATACAGACCATTTGGATGGCGTCCACATATCTGGACGGCATCCAGTAGTGAAGGGCAGGACGTCATCCAAGCTATTTGGACGGGGTCCAAATGAACTGCCAGGGGCTGTCCCCGGAGTCCAACTTAAGCAAGCGGAAAACGCGCTTCCCGACACTTTTAGACGATACGGTTTTCACAACATGTTATAATAATTAAAACTAAGAGATTTCCATAATAAAATCGAGTTTTACAAGATCGAGCCCACATCGACCCAAATTACGTCAAGTGACAATTTCGACCCATTTTAATTTAATATAAAACATAGACCGAGCATGGTGATTGGGGATACGCTACCCAATCCTAATCAAATCCAAAAGCAAGTCTTCTAAAGCGAACTACGCAAGTCCACTAGTCCCCACGCTTACCCGAGCCACCGCCTCCATGCAATCTATAAAAATGTAAACAACGAGAGGGTAAGCTAACACTTAGTGAGTGAGGATATACTACATACATATATATGCATAAAATGAATACGCATCACCAACACACAAGTAGTAAACACATACCGCAATTCGAGTATAACTAAGCAATGTTATACCTAACGTACCACCAAGCCGAATCCGAAAGATTAGCTACAACATACAATAAGTATATATACGCATATACAAAATACATCCGATAATACAACAAGGTTAACCCCTTAACCTTAAACCCACGAAGGTTGGCCGAACAACCCGAGCCTTAGTGAATTCGTACAACCCGAGATTCACTTCCTTCATAACTTCAACAGCCGAGGTTGGCCGAACTACCCGTACCTTAGTGAATTCGTACTACCCGAGATTCACTACCTCATCAATAAGGTGACCGAACAATCCGAGTCATCATGAATCCACACTACCCGAGATTCACTACCTCATCAATAAGATGACCGAACAACCCGAGTCATCATGAATCCGCACTACCCGAGATTCACTACCTCATCAATACCCACATCATCGGGGTTACTCAACCGTGACTCAATACCAATCCCACTACGTCGGGATTATGTAACTCCACATCACAAGTCCATGTGATAACGTACACACGAAGTGTGCACCTCGCCAAAGGTGGTCAACCAAATCGTACAACCGTGCCAATTTGTCACACCCCCAAATAGGGCCTGAGATATTTGTGACTAATTATATCAAATCATAGTTGTATAAATGAGAACGACTCTATATGAGACGTTTTATTGAGTTTTGCAGCGGAAGATAAATAGATTACATTGTATTTAGAACATTAAATGTCTTTAATTGATATGATATGTAATGAAGACTCCAAGCATAGCAAGCAATCATCATCAAAGCAGGAGATATACAGCGGAAGCAATATTTAAGTACCTGAGAATAAACATGCTTTAAAAAGTCAACACTAGGTTGAGTGAGTACATAGGTTTATCATAAATCAATAGTTCAATATAGCATTAGACCACAAGATTTCAGTTTAAAGTTGATTGATACCAATATATCAATCGAAAGAGTTGCTGTTTGTAATATCGCGACTAAACAAAAGTTACCCTGTGACACCTTGTACTGTCAGTGTCGTTGAATCATTATTATGTAACCAAAGACCATCAATCAAATAGTTAGAGACGTCACTCTCAGTAGCGCTACTCACAATAACTAAGTTTGCATCTTATACCTCAGCAGTTAACGATATTACGGCAGGGATTTAGCATGCCAAAGCACGTATATAGCATAAAAGTTTGAGTGCTTGTGTCTAACATGTAAAACAGTTAAAAAAGTTGCGCATGTATTCTCAGTCCAAAAATATATAAAAAGGGAGCAGATGAACTCACAATACGATATTATAGTTTGTAGTAATTATGCGTATGATGGCACTGAACAAGTACAGAGTTGACATCGGATTCACGAACCTATATCAGTTTTATATATATTAATACATATAATCGAAATTGAACAAGTTTATATATATATATATATATATATATATATATATATATATATATATATATATATATATATAAATTCATTAATTATATCCTTTTTATTTTTATATGTTTCATATATTTTCATTTTTTATATATAAAAATATTAATTTTTGTTGTTTATATGTATTAAATATATTTTCATATATATATATATATATATATATATATATATATATATATATATATATATATATATATATATATCATTTGTTTGTTAAGAATAGTAATTATAATAATACTAAAATAATATTTGTAATGATAATAATAATACTCAATAATGATAATAATGTTTATGATTTCTTTAATGGTAATAATAATAATTTAATAATAATAATACTTATAACAATAATAATAATGAGAACAGTTTTTAATAAAGATGAAAAGTTTAATAATAAAAATAATCAAAATTATAATTTTTGGTAACAATAATTAATAATGATAATAATCATATTAATGATAATAATGATAATAATAATACTTATGTTAATAATAATAATAATGGAAATGCTAATAATTATAATAATAATAATAATAATAATAATAATAATAATAATAATAATAATAATAATAATAATAATAATAATAATACATACGTTAGTAATAATAATAATAATAATAACAATAGAAATAACTAGTCCGGACCGGCCCGTGCGTTGCGGCGGGGGCGGTTGGTCCGGTTTGAATGTACTTACTTTCGTTTTGTTGATAAAATTATTTCGAGTCTAACGTTGCTGGCGAAAAAATTTAACTCGTGGCGAGCAGGAAGATACGGGCTGTCGTTGTGTTTAGTTTTTTTTAAAAGGTTTCCGTTTCGAACGTACTTTTTATCATTTGTTCATAAAATTATTTCGAGTAAGACGCTGCCGTCGAAAAAATTTAACTCGCGGCGACTGTAAAGATACGGGCTGTCGTTATGTTTAGCTTTTTTTAAAAAGTGTCCGTTTTGAATGGAGTTAGTTTCATTTTGTTCACAAGAATATTTCGAGCTTAACGGTGTGGTCAGTGAAATTTAACTCGGAGCGAGGAGGAAGATACAGGCTGTCAAAGTGTTTGGGTGGGGTTTTTATTTTAATTTACGAATTTGACGGTTTAAACCCCTAGAGTTTGGGGTTTTTTTTTTGTAAGGTGTTTATAGTTGAGGGGGTAAGAATGAAAAATCAAGAGTGAAAAGGGGGTTGGAAAATAGTCGTTTTGGGCCAGTTGAAACGACCAAGATCCTCGCTTCTATTAGTATATATATAATAATAATAATAATTAATAATAATAATAATAATAATAATAATAATAATAATAATAATTAATAATAATAAATAAATTATAAATTCGATTTAAATACATATAAAAATTGTAAAAATTATTTTTGATCAGAATATTATCATATTAAGGTTAGGAAAACTTTAAAATTATTTTATTCAATTTTTCTCTAATTATTCCTTATTTATATCGTACATACACATATATATTCAATAATTCATTTTAATTACTTAATAATTATAAATCCGATTACAAATAAGTTTATAATATGTTTTCATACTTAATATTAATTGTAGAATAATTATAACATGATATTTATTTTTATTTCAATTACATATAATTATAACATTATTTACATGTTTTGGTAAAAAAAATTACCGAAGTAAATAGTAAAAAGTAAAAAGTAAAAAGAAAGAAAAAAATACTTACTTAGTAGTGATTCTTCAAAGAGAGAATGAGAGAAATTTTTGTGTGAGTTTGAATAAGAAATGAGGGGTATTTATACTTGAAAAAAATTAGGTAAAAAGAATAAAATAATTAAAAGAAAAAATATTTTAATTCTTAATGAGATTTTAATAATTAAAAGTATTAAATATTAGGTCATGGAATCAACTACAAAATAAAATAATAAAAGTAGTAGTCCATTATAATTTTAAAATAAAAACTAATTTATTTCTTTTTTTAAATTTTTTTTTTTTAAATCAAGAAAATGATTTATTATACTTCTAAAAATATTTGTCAATTTATATATATATATATATATATATATATATATATATATATATTAATAAATACGAATTTTTGTGTAAAATATTAAATACTTTCGGTATTTTATATTTTTTTTATAATAAATAATTATGATTTTAATTTAATTATAATTATTAAATTATAGTTTTATTAAGTTTATAAATATTATTACATTTGTATATAATTGAATTTATTATATAGTTAAATACTACATAATAAAAGCGATATAAAGTTTATTTATTATAATTTACTATAACCTTATTATATAATAATTATATTATTAATCAAGCGTACGTTGCTGACTAAAAATTACTATTCGGTCAAAGTTCATTATATCGTATATATAAATATATATAACAACCCTAATTATATAATACGTATAATCAGGCAGTAAACCTTAGGGTCATTTTAGTAATTTCAGAAGTCGAAAGGTGAGGGTTGTCACAGTATCCCCCTGTTAAAAGAAATTTCGCCCCGAAATTTAGTTGTTGTCATCAGTCGGTGTTGTTTATAAATAGGTGAGGATATTTTCTTTTTATTTGGTTTTCACGTTCCCAGGTATACTCGGGGCCTTGCATGAATTTTCAACGGATAGAATATTATTTTATTTCAAGAGTTTAAATCATACGAACCATAATTTCTATGAAGTGCATTTTATTATTAATGCGGAGGTTATCTAAAGGATTTAACAAGAGTGTCATTGATTAGATTTTCTCAGAAAGAGATGATGACGCTATACAAGTATTTCAATACACATGAAATGGGTTATGAATAATAGTGAGCTTATTTAAACCTTGAGCGTTTATGCCACAATATTAGGGTAGACAAAATAGAGAAGAGTTCGTGAAAATCATAGTCATGAAATTTGATAGAGATCGTCATTGTTTACAAAAAGAATGATGAATATGAGTTGAAAAAATAGAGTTTTATCAATATTAAATAATATGGATAAAACGATTCAATTACAGGAAGAGTATAAACGAAGCTATCGTAAAAGATTGAATTGAGGAAATTAAATGTTCGCCTTAACTTTTGACATATTTAAAGTTGATTTCCGGAATTCAAGGGATTTAAAGAAATCTTCATAATCTTTATAAGATTGGATTCTCCGGTAATTAGAGAAATTAGGATTTTCTTTAATTAAATGCGATGAATTACCTCGATTGCTGTGTCTGGAATTTTGCTATAAATTAGCTTCTTCCGTTTCATTATCTTCACCACTTTTATACTTTCTTTCTCAATTCATAATTCCAAAAGATTTGTTAATATGCTCAATCCTGTATTGATACTTGTTATTATATTGACCATATATGCAGTCATTCTTCTTTTTCATTTACCACCAGAGGAATCTGTTTACTTCTACTATGCTCTTGGTTTTATCGTGTTTTTAGTTCTCCTGTGTCTTTATATTGCTATACGCATTGATATACATGGTTTGTAATTTCGGTGTCGTTATCGGGCTTTATATTTTCCCTTATATGTCGAAGCTTCATGCTTTTGTAAAGCAAGTAATGGTCCAGAATTCGTAGGTATGAAGTTTTGAATGATCATAATATACAAAGCAGAAGGAAAGGTAATAGCACGATTTGATTTGCCAAATTACCATAATATCCGAAAAAGATAGAACTATTAAGAAAATATGTTCTTGATATGTTTAGAGATTAAGTAGAATGTAAGAGTCGTGTAACATGGCAAATGATGATTATAAAGTCTAGGAATCATCATCTTCCATTAAAAATTTAGCATGACTTACTGTAATATAATCACGTTGGTCTGACGTCATTATATTATACTAACTCATGCTTCAATTCCTAACAATACTTCAAATCATTCAAAATTTTAATTTAAATTTTACGAAATATAGAAACTTAAACAGTTTTCCTTTATGATGTAATAAAGATATCATAAAGAGATAATTAATTGCGGACAAGAATCGTTATGAAGATATCTTCAGAAATATAGAGGATATTTATGACAAAAGATACGATGATATTTTAGAATTTTCTAAGATCGAATGATAATGATGGAAATTCTTCTGTAAAGATTTAGAATGCGTAAAAAGATCTTCTGTGATTTCCTTCAGAAATCGAATCATCTAGATTCTTTGGTTATAGGTTTAGTCCTTGAGATTTGTCCTCGGTCTCCTTTATGGTTAACTCAATCCGTTTTTCAGTTCCAAATCTGAGCATTTTTAATACGTCATTCTTTATCATCAAACTTTTGACCATTAAGACCATCTATAGCTTTTGCTGCTTCATCAGCATTATTAGGGTTAATGAATCTGAATCGTTGGTTATCAATCCGATATGGTTTCAAGAAATTTTATTTTTAGATGATTAAACGCTGATTGTAATCGTCAACGGATCTAACGGTTGACGAAGAAATGTTGTAAATTTCAAAAGTAATGAATGATAGTTTCGGTGGTTTAATGTGATAATTCATCACAGAATACGAATGAATACAATTCATGAGAATCGGAATTGAAAAATGTACAGTGTAACATATTAATGTGAGATATAAATATTTCTAGGGTATTACCTACCCGTTAAAATATTTTCACAATTAACAGTTTGTACAAAAGAGTTTTAATTACAGTCTTTATGAAAATATACGTACATATATATTTTCCTTCAGATGTAATCATGGATTTAATGAGTTAATATAATATTAAACTCATTTGATTTACGTTTGAAACGAGAATGAATAATCTCCAAAACCTTAGAGATTTCATAATTGTAGCGAAATATTTCGCTAATGAAGTTATGAATCAATACATTTGTCGTTACACTTGATTTATTATGAAATGGAGTTTATTGTGTTGAAGCAGTGATTAACGATTGCTAAGTCATTAACGAAGGATGTACATCATAGCATATTAGTGATATGGATTAACCAAGTAGTACATACTAGTTGAGATTCACACGTAATTGCTTAGTACGACAAGATTTATTATTGTTCCAAATCATATATATATATATATATATATATATATATATATATATATATATATATATATATATATATATATATATATATATATATATATATAAAGTATACATATATAATTCTTCACGAAGAATGAGTCAATACATCTTAACTCATTATTGCTAATATTCCTTGGTATCTTTGGAGTGTATGATGTTGATATTCGAGGTACCGAGTGTGATATTGAGGCGTGGGATGTGGATGTTGTTGTTGGTGGTGATGATGGTACTGGTGGTGCTGGTTATGCTGCTGGTGCTGCTGATGCTTGTAGAATTCGCACCATATTCTCCAGAGCCACCACTCGAGCGTGAAGCTCGTTGACTTCTTCTACTATTTCGGGATGATTGGCGGTTGGAACAAGGGGGTGAATAAGATCTAGAATCTTTGATATTATATAATTGTGACGGGATACCCTGGAAAGAAGAGAGAAAATAGTGTTTCGGACTAGTTCGCTGGTAAGTGCCTCAGGTTCTTTGCCAAGAGGTGAATTCGGTTGGTGGAAGGGATCACCTTCTTCTTGTCTCCATTGATTAAGTCGACTACGAACCCATCCCCAATTCATCCAAAATAGATGATGACTGATTAGTTCGTTCATTCCGGTTACGCTGCCATTGGAGCTTGAGGAGTTCGAGGAATCCATATTATGTGTTTTGGAATAGGGTTTGATATGAAATGGGCGTTGGATATTGAATGATATATTCGTTTCCTTGAATACGCATATATAGCAAAAGATTTCCGTAATTTACGGAGGACATTTAGGAAAAGTGTTAGACAAAGTCTATTGGGATAGATATGATATGATAAGATATGATGTGTTTATACTCCATTTATGTAATAATGGCAGTATGACGTGTCGAGATTTAAAAATGATAAGTATGTAATCAGATAAACTTTTGATTAAAGACTTTCAATTCGTAATGGCCTATTCAGGTCTAGGGGCTTGAGCTACATGATCCTTTAAATTGGTAATCCAAATGTGACGATCGCTCCAAATCCATATGGACGAACACGTCATTCATCGATTTCATTGCGAGGTATTTGACCTCTATATGATACGTTTTGTAAACATTGCATTCTTTTGAAAAGGCACACCATAAATGAATATTTAAATCAAAGGTTTTCGACATCTGATGATTTCTACATATAGACAATCACCGTAAATAACAGTTTACAATAGTACTTCCGTTGACAATGCAGTCAAAATAAGATACATGGTGATGATTTGGTGAATGCAACGTTTCCTTGAAAAATATGCCATGTAAGACTCCATGCACATAGCTTGTCTAACATATAAGCAAACAGTGGAAGACTTTTAGGGAACCTGAGAATAAACATGCTAACAAGTGTCAACACAAAGGTTGGTAAGTTCATAGTTTTAATATTTCGTATAATCTGTATATAAAGGTGGATCACAAGATTTCAGTTGTTTCATCCAGAAACGTTTATTAAAATATTTTACAAGATTGAGCACCCTGGTAACTAAACTTTAACGTCTATATAATAAGTACCCTTGTTTTAACATACATGCAACCAACATGTACAATACACGCAAACCAACGTGTACTAAACTCAAATAGCATACGTTTGTTTTATAGTTCAGGGTAGGGTTTCTATACCTGGAACAGACGGGGATGTCAAGCCTATGGATCCATATATCACTACTCGCGCCTACCAGTTCTTATAACCGGCAGTTACTAGTTACCAAAGCTAAGGGATTTTCGGTTCAAACTCGGTGTAGAATTTAGTATGTACTTGTATCCATTGCATTTAAAATAAATGCATGTATTCTCAGCCCAAAAATATAGATTGCAAAAGAAATTAAAAAGGGAGCAAATGAAACTCACCTTAGCGGCACATAAAGTTGTTCATCGTAATGTGACCGAAACTCGGAATATCAAATAATCGTAGATCTCAACCTAGAGAACATATGTTGGTCAATAAATGTCTATCAAACTAGGTCTGGTCATAGTGTATCACAATCCTAATGCTCGATATCGACATACAAAAGTTAACCAAAGTCATTTCAAAAAGTCAATTTTGACAGTTGTTTAACAAAACGAGACATACCTTATATAAGGATTCATTTACTCGGTTGGTAATATTCAAAAATCCAATTTATCAATCTCGTAAACAAGTTGTTTAAATCTTAATTGTAGATTCAAAAGCAATTTCAATTAACGTCAATCATAATTCAGTTGATCATATCTTTTAATCTGTTCATCTAAATTATTCGATATCTAAATGAAAAGTTATTGATTTTTCGCCAGCTTTCCAAAAACATGTATATCATATACCTTTTACCAGTAATATATGTATTTAATTCGTGATTAATTATAAACTGTTTAGCGACGAAATTTAGCATACAAGCATGTATAAATATATATACTCGAGTACTATACATGGATACACAATTAATATATAAAAGATAAAATATGAGTGCTTACGTACCAATATTGAGATTCAATATTGTAGGAAAGTACGTAGACGCAACAGAGATGATAAACACTAGTTTCGACTTGCCAATACCCACGAATATTACCCATAACCTCCATAGTTATAACCCATAATTTCCTTAGCTCTATCCCGCTCGAAAACCATTTTAAAAGTGACACGCTCATGACCTCGTCGTAGTATTTTATGTATAATATTACTAATAATAATAAGATTAATAATAATATTAATCTTAATAATAATATAAATAATAATAATAATAATAATAATAATAATAATAATAATATAAATATATATATATATATATATATATATATATATATATATATATATATATATATATATATATATATATATATATATATATATATGTTTACAGAGAGAGATAGATGTATTTGTGTATGTGTCTCGAAGCCAAAACTGATCGACTTTATAGATGTTTTGTGGAATCATTCCCCATGCGATCGCATGGGGTTTTAGTCTGTAGGCCATGCGATCGCATGGCTTCATTTTACAGCTCACATCATTTTTTGTCCTACGCTTGTCGACATATTTATTAATTATATTTATAATATATAATTTAGACAAAATTGCTGAAATAGTCCCTGTGGTTTGTATCAAAATGCTAGTTTCGTCCCTGTGCTTTTTTTTGATGGATTTGGTCCCGGTGGTTTGTAAAAGTTGCTGATTTGGTCCCTCTGATCGACGGCCGTCAAAAAAGACCGTTAACTCCAGTCATGTGCCAGACATGTGAGGGTATTTTTGTCAGTTTCTTTCCTTTATTTAAAAAATTGCTGAAATCGTCCCTGTGGTTTGTACCAAAATTGCTAAAATGGTCCCCGTGCTTTGTAAAAAAATTGTTGAAATCTTTATTCTAAAAATGTTTTCTTCCTCACCTTCATCTTTATCGCCAAAAAAACATGAACAAACCCTAAATTCATTTTAATAAACCTACAAACTATAAACTCTAAATTATACTCAAATTCACATCAGATTCTTCAAAATCTATTCATATTATTCAAACCAATTAAAAAATATAATTTCATATATGCAAAAAAAATTTATAAAAAAAACCGAATATGAATCTAGGTTTCGTACTCAGATAAATATACAAACTATAAACTCTAAATTAAACTCAAATCCACCATTTTCACATTCAATTGCAAATTACTAAGTTGATACCTTCAATCGAAAATCGCCGGCACCAACAGATCTGGAAAATAACCAACTGATCTGGAAAATTAAAACTCTCAAGAACACCAAATTCATTTCCATTAAACATTACAAGAACTTATTAAAATCAAATAATCAAATCCTAATCAACACCAAACATAAATTAATTAAATTCACTTCCACCACCGCCCTCCTTTTCCTCTCATCTTCATCCTTAACTCATTAATATGCAAATCCTATTCAAGGAAGTTGCTCTATACAAAACGAAAAGCTAACGCAAATTAAAATAATATTTTGCAATTATGAGTAATATACATCTACATGTACATAACAGTACCACGTGATACTTACAAATCAAGTAGAAACAGAAGACTAGTAGCAGCAGAAAGAGAGTTGGATATTGAATTACCCAATTGTCAAAAGCAAACTTCCCAACCGTCACCATCTCCGGCGAACTTTCGTTTTCTCTGACGAGAGCTGCAACAACCGAGTTTCAAATTTGTAGATCTAATCGGTTTGTAGATCTTATCGCTTTTCAGATTTGTAACAACAATCGATCTTTGATTTCAGATCTGATGTCTGATTGCAGATCTTAATTGAAAATGGGTTTGAAATTAAATGGGTTTATTATTAATTTGATTTCATTTTAGAAGCAAAAAAGTTTAACAGGTTCTCTATGTATTTGTGTGTGAATGTGCCGATTGTAAAGGGGTTCCAATGAAGAATAAAATGTCAAATACTAACAGTCTTTTTATTATTGATTTTGATGAATTTGGTGGCGTTTAATTTATATTTGTGTTTATAGGAACAATATTACAGAGTATTATTTATATATATTTATGAATATAGCTGAAATGTACAGATCATGAATTTGTGTTAATTATGGAATTTGTGATTTGGTACAAATCACAGGGACCAATTCAGCAATTTTAGTAGGGACCAATTCAGCAATTTTAGTACAAATCACAAGGACCAATTCAGCAATTTTAGTACAAACCACAGGGACCATTTCAGCAATTTTGCTAATAAATGAAAGAAACTGACGAAAATACCCTCACATGTCTGGCACATGACTGGAGTTAACGGCATTTTTTGACGGCCGTCGGTCAGAGGGACTAAATCAGCAACTTTTACAAACCACCGGGACCAAATCCATCAAAAAAAAAGCACAGGGACTAAACCAGTGTTTTGGTACAAACCACAGGGACTATTTCAGCAATTTTGTCTATAATTTATATAATTAATTATATATTATATTAAATTCACGTGCAAAGTTGACTTGTAATTTTTGTTCCGATATGTCGTACGTCGTCACTCGACTTATGTCTCGGTTCTGGTTTCTCGAACGCATTTTCGTATGCTTAGAAAACTATCACTTTACGTTTCGTGACTCGTACCTTTGTCAAAATATAGTCTTAAATTATCAATAAACTATACCACTCAAAGTATATCTTAATCTTTCGAGTGTTTTGGTCATTTACTTTTATAAATCATTGTCTCGTTATATATATACATATACATTTTCATTTTGAAATAGTGTTTACTGTAGCAAATAGTAATTTTCGAAAACACTGTAGCTTTTCGGGTACTGTAGCAATTCAAAAATACCGTAGCAAATTAGTGTTTTACTGGTTCATCTTAAACGTTTTAGTTAACATATCTAAATATCAATCGAATCAATAATCGAATGTTACTATCGTTTACTAAAAAACTTGAAATCATATATATATATATATATATATATATATATATATATATATATATATATATATATATATATATATATATATATATATATATGCACATTAAGTTATATATATATATTGTTCGTGAATCTTCGAGAACAGTCAAAGAATAATTGATTACATGAATAGAGTTCCAAAACTTTGAGACTCAACATTACAGACTTTGCTTATCGTGTCGAAAACATTAAATCATTTAAAGATAAAGTTTAAATTTGGTCAGAAATTTCCGGATCATCACAGTACCTACCCGTTAAAGAAATTTCTTCCCGAAATTTAAGTGAGGTCGTCATGGCTAACAATAAAAATGTTTTCATGACGAATATGAGTTGATAAATAGAATTTTATCACCGTTGAATAATATGGATAAAACAATCCGATTTCTCGAAGCGTATGAGAGAAGTTATCGTAAAAGAGTGAAATGAAAGAATAGAGATTTGTCTTAACTTTTGACATAGTTACGATTGATTTCCGGAATTTAAGGAATAGAAAATCTTCATAATCTAAATAAGATTTGATTCTTCGAAATTTAAGGAAATTAAGATTTCCTTTAAATGCGTAATATGCCTCGATTGTTATGTCTAATATTTTGCTATAAATTAACCACTTCTGTTTCATTATTTTCACCACTCCGTCATCTTCTTCCTTATTTCATACTTCCAAAAGATTGTGAAATGCTTAATCCAGTTCTGATTCTTGATATTTTCTTGGCTATCGTATCCTTCATTCTTCTTTTTCATCTGCCACCAGAGGAAGTTGTTTTCTTCTACTATTACCTTGGGGTTATAGTATTTTTCATTCTCCCGTGTCTTTATATTGCTATACGCATTGATATACACGGTTTGTAATATATCTGTTGTTGTCAAGCTTTATATTTTCCCTTATATTTAGGAGCTCCATGCTTTCGTTTTTCCTTCCCGACTTCAAGTCAAGCGAATAATGGTCCAGAATTCGTAGCTATACATTTCGGAATGAACATGGTTAATGTTCTAAGAAAGAAATTGTAATGGCACGATCTTGATTTGTCAAATTACCAGAATATCTGGAAAAGACCGAATCATCAAGAAAAGTATTTTCTTGATATATTTAGAGATTAAATAGAATGAAAGAGTTATGTAACATGGTTCATGATGAGGGTGTGATCTGTGAACCTTTGTCACGTTCCATTAGAAACTCAACATGACTTACTGTAATATAATCACGTTGATCAAGTGTCATTATATTATACTAACTCATGCTTCAGTTCCCAACATTACTTCAAAACATCCATTTTTTCGAATTTTTCAGATTTTAGAAACTAAAATAGTTTCTTTTATGATGTAACACAGATAGCGCGAAGAGGTAATGATTTCAGATAAGAATGGTTTCGAAAAATATCTTCAGAAATATGGAAGATATTCATAATGGAAGATACGATGATATCATAGAATATTCAAGATAAGATGATGATGAAGAATATTGTCCGCAAAGGTTTTAGAGTAAGGAGCAAGGTATTTGCTAAGGATTTCAGCAGACACTGAATCATTTGTATTCTTTGAAGGTAGATTTCATTTTTGTGATTTGTCCACAGCCTCCTTCATGGTCTGCTCAATCCGTTTTCCAGTTCCAAACTTTCTCTTTTTCTCAGCTTTACCACCATACTATTCTTTATCATCAAACTTTTGACTGTTAAGGTCGTTGACAGTTTTTGCTGCTTCATCAGCATTTTTCCAAAATTCGGAGAACTAGTTTCGTAGTTTGGGGTGTTTTTCAGAAACTTCACATTCGAAGTAAGTAAGTCTAGGAGATAGACATTATATGTATATATATAAATGTTGGCGTAGAATTGCTGCAAAATTCGAAATACTGATTGCAAATTCCCGGTAGCTGGAACGGCAACTATTGTTACAAGATGTGGATGAGTACATGATAGGGTTTTAATGAATAAGTATAGTGACTTTTCGAAGAAACTTAAGTCACAGATTAATGAAGTTGCTGGTAAATTTACTGCTAATGTGGTGGGACATGAAAGGTTCCCCTGTAACAAGAACGTATATGTCCAGATTACAATAAAGATAATCTGAAAAGTCGAAGTTGACTGGTTGGAAGTGTGGTAAAACTGGATACTTTGAAAAGGGATTGCAAGATTATTTTCGGTAAAAACAACGCTAAAGGATCTTGCACAGTTTTGAAGTCAAAGTATAGCTTTGAAAGATGTAGAGATCTAAGAGTGATGTCACCGGTTCAGAGTTATGATTTGGATTCTGATCCGTCAATATCAGAATATGTAATCGAATTTGTATGAGAATGATTGTGTATTGCAGTTAAGGTAGTGAGTATAGTTAATGATTTTTGAATCAAAGTTGAAGAATGTACAGTGTAACATATTAATTGTGAACTTATATATTTCCCGGGTATTACCTACCCGTTAAAGATTTCACAAGTAATATTTTGTACAAATGAATTTTTATTACCGTCTTTATGAAAATATATGTATGTATATTTTCTTCAGATGTAATACAGATTTAATGAGTTAATATCATATTAAGCTCATTTGATTTTCGGTTTGACTTAGAAATGATTAATCTTTAAAATATTAAAGATTACATAATCTTTGCGGAGTATTTCGCTAATGAAATCAATACTTCATTATTTATTCTTATTGATATTCCTTGGTGAAGGGTGTGGTACTCGTGGACAATTTGTGTGAACCTTACAAGGCACAGATGATGTTTTCTGGAAAGTTTTGAGTACATCGAAAATGAAAATATAAAATCAATCATGTAATTGAATAATACACCTGGTTTATTATGAAATGAAATTCATTGAGTTGAAACAGAGATTGTAGTTAACGATGGTTAAGTCGTTAACGAAGGATGTACATCATAGCGTATTAGTAATATGAATTAACCGAGTAGTATTTACCCTTTTTCAATTCATACATAATAGCTTAGTACGAAAAGATTTATGATGGTTTTAAAATTTATATATATAAGATATACATATAAATTCTTTAGAGGAATTGAGTTATTACTTCATAACTCATTGATACAATATACTCGTTGTTGACTCGTAATGATGTCCATGATGCTTTCTTGAACTGGCAGAGCTTGTGATGTTAGAGGCGATGTTGACAGCACTGACTGTGCTGGTGAGGCTAAGGGTACTGTTGATGCTGTTGGTAAAACAAGTCTTGCTTGTAAATCGTGCACCATTCCTGTCAGGGTTTCTACTCTTCCTTCTATCATTTCGGTCCACTTATCTGATTTACGATTACGGCTGGAATAGATTATCTCTAAGACTTTAGAGATTACATATTCGCCGCAAAATATTTCTCCAATGAAGTTATGAATCAATACTTCATCGGTTATTGTTGTTGTTACTCCTTGGTATCTATGGTGCGTATGACGTTGATGTTCAAGTTACATATTGTGATATTGAGGCTTGCGGTGTGGATGTTGTTGGTGGTGATAATGGTACTGTTAGTGTTGTTGTCGGTGGTACTATTGATGACGGTGATTCTGCTGGTGCTTGTAACCTTTGCACCATATTCTCCAAAGCCACTACCCGAACGCGAATCTCGTTGACTTCTTCTACTACACCGGGATGATTATCGGTTCGGACGAGCAGATGAATAAGATTCAAAATTTGAGATAGTATATTATCGTGATGAGATACTCTGAAAATGAGAGAGAAAATAGTGTCTCGAACAGGTTCGCCGGCAAGTGCTCTAGGTTCTTCGCCAAGAGGGCAATGTGGTGGATGGAAGGGATCACCTTCTTCTTGTCTCCAATGATTAAGTAGACTACGAACCCATCCCCAATTCATTTAGAATAGGTGATGGCTAATTGGTTGATCCATTCTGGTTACACTGTCTTCGGAATTCAGGTGAATATCCATATCGGAATAGCTGTCGGAGTTTAAGGAATTTGAACTAGATACGGGATCCATCTTGTATAATTAGGGAGATGATTTTTGATATGAATTAGATTATAGAATTTAGTTTGGTATTCTTCAATACATAATTTACATATGTATATATAATACCAAATTCCATAAATCACGGAGAAATTTTCGGAAGATGTCAGGAAAAGTTTAAAGTAACATATACGCTAAGATATGAATTAGCAGATACGCTATGATACGAATTTTGTCTATACACTATTCATACAATAAATGCAGGAAAACATGTCTAGACTTAAGAATGATAAGCACGTAATTTTCGACAAGAAATGATAAGCAAAAATTTTAACATGCAGACACAGTTGAAGTCCAGACTTACTAATACATCCTAACAACTATCAGTTAGACACACTCATGCAAGACCTGGTTCACTAGGACCAACGCTCTGATACCAACTGCGACGATCGCTCCAAATCCATATGGACGAACACGTCATTCATCGATTTCATTGCGAGGTATTTGACCTCTATATGATACGTTTTGTAAACATTGCATTCTTTTGAAAAGGCACACCATAAATGAATATTTAAATCAAAGGTTTTTGACATCTGATGATTTCTACATATAGACAATCACCGTAAATAATAGTTTACAATAGTACTTCCGTTGACAATGAGTCAAAATAAGATACATGGTGATGATTTGGTGAATGCAACGTTTCCTTGAAAAATATGCCATGTAAGACTCCATGCACATAGCTTGTCTAACATATAAGCAAACAGTGGAAGACTTCTAGGGAACCTGAGAATAAACATGCTAACAAGTGTCAACACAAAGGTTGGTGAGTTCATAGTTTTAATATTTCGTATAATCTGTATATAAAGGTGGATCACAAGATTTCAGTTGTTTCAACCAGAAACGTTTATCAAAATATTCTACAAGATTGAGCACCCTGGTAACTAAACTTTAACGTCTATATAATAAGTACCCTTGTTTTAACATACATGCAACCAACATGTACAATACACGTAAACCAACGTGTACTAAACTCAAATAGCATACGTCTGTTTTATAGTTCACGCTAGGGTTTCTATACCTGGAACAGACGGGGATGTCAAGCCCTATGGATCCATATATAACTACTCGCGCCCACCAGTTCTTATAACCGGCAGTTACTAGTTACCAAAGCTAAGGGATTTTCGGTTCAAACTCGGTGTAGAATTTAGTATGTACTTGTATCCATTGCATTTAAAATAAAGTGCATGTATTCTCAGCCCAAAAATATAGATTGCAAAACCAATTAAAAAGGGAGCAAATGAAACTCACCTTAGCAGCACATAAAGTTGTTCATCGTAATGTGACCGAAACTCGAAATATCAAATAATCGTAGATCTCAACCTAGAGAACATATGTTGGTCAATAAATGTCTATCAAGCTAGGTCTGGTCATAGTGTATCACAATCCTAATGCTCGATATCGACATACAAAACTTAACCAAAGTCGTTTAAAAAGTCAATTTTGACATTTGTTTAACAAAACGAGACGTACCTTATATAAGAATTCATTTACTCGGTTGGTAATATTCAAAAATCCAATTTATCAATCTCGTAAACAAGTTGTTTAAATCTTAATTGTAGATTCAAAAGCAATTTCAATTAACGTCAATCATAATTCAGTTGATCATATCTTTTAATCTGTTCATCGAAATTATTCGATATCTAAATGAAAAGTTATTGATTTTTCGCCAGCTTTCCAAAAACATGTATATCATATACCTTTTACTAGTATATATGTATTTAATTCATGATTCATTATAAACTGTTTAGCGACGAAATTTGGTATACAAGCATGTATAAATATATATACTCGAGCACTAGACATGGATACACAATTAATATATAAAAGATAAAATATGAGTGCTTACATACCAATATTAAGATTCAATATTGTAGGAAAGTACGTAGACGCAACAGAGATGATAAACACTAGTTTCGACTTGCCAATACCCACGAATATTACCCATAACCTCCATAGTTATAACCCATAATTTCCTTAGCTCTATCCCGCTCGAAAACTATTTTGAAAGTGACACGCTCATGACCTCGTCGTAGTATTTTATGTATAATACTACTAATAATTATAAGATTAATAATAATATTAACCTTAATAATAATAATATAAATAATAATAATAATAATATAAATAATAATAATAATAATAATAATAATAATAATAATAATAATAATAATAATAATAATAATAATAATAATAATATAAATATATATATATATATGTTTACAGAGAGAGATAGATGTATTTGTGTATGTGTCTCGAAGCCAAAACTGATCGAATTTATAGATGTTTTGTGGAATCAGTCCCCATGCGATCGCATGGGGTTTTAGTGTGTAGGCCATGCGATCGCATGGCTTCATTTTACAGCTCACATCATTTTTTGTCCTACGCTTGTCGACATATTTATTAATTATATTTATAATATATAATTTATATAATTAATTATATATTATATTAAATTCACGTGCATAGTTGACTTGTAATTTTTGTTCCGATATGTCGTACGTCGTCACTCGACTTATGTCCCGGTTCCGGTTTCTCGAACGCATTTTCGTATGCTTAGAAAACTATCACTTTACGTTTCGTGACTCGTACCTTTATCAAAATATAGTCTTAAATTATCAATAAACTATACCACTCAAAGTATATCTTAATCTTTTGAGTGTTTTGGTTATTTACTTCTATAAATCATTGTCTCGTTATATATATACATATACATTTTCATTTTGAAATAGTGTTTCCTGTAGCAAATTTACTGTAGCAAATAGTGATTTTCGAAAACACTGTAGCTTTTCGGGTACTGTAGCAATTCGAAAATACCGTAGCAAATTAGTGTTTTACTGGTTCATCTTAAACGTTTTAGTTAACTTATCTAAATATCAATCGAATCAATAATCGAATGTTACTATCGTTTACTAAATAACTTGAAATCATATATATATATATATATATATATATATATATATATATATATATATATATATATATATATATATATATATATATATATGCACATTAAGTTATATATATATTGTTCGTGAATCTTCGAGAACAGTCAAAGAATAATTGATTACATGAATATAGTTCCAAAACTTTGAGACTCAACATAACAGACTTTGCTTATCGTGTCGAAAACATTAAATCATTTAAAGATAAAGTTTAAATTTGGTCAAAAATTTCCGGGTCATCACATTACCTACCCGTTAAAGAAATTTCGTCCCAAAATTGAAGTGAGGTCGTCATGGCTAACAATAAAAATGTTTTCATGATGAATATGAGTTGATAAATAGAATTTTATCACCGTTAAATAATATGGATAAAACAATCCGATTTCTCGAAGCGTATGAGAGAAATTATCGTAAAAGAGTGAAATGAAAGAATAGAGATTCGTCTTAACTTTTGACGTAGTTACGATTGATTTCCGGAATTTAAGGAATAGAAAATCTTCATAATCTAAATAAGATTTGATTCTTTGAAATTTAAGAAAATTAAGATTTCCTTTAAATGCGTAATATGCCTCGATTGTTATGTCTGATATTTTGCTATAAATTAACCACTTCCGTTTCATTATTTTCACCATTCCTACATCTTCTTCCTTATTTCATACTTCCAAAAGATTGTGAAATGCTTAATCCAGTTCTGATTCTTGATATTTTCTTGGCTATCGTATCCTTCATTCTTCTTTTTCATCTGCCACCAGAGGAAGTTGTTTTCTTCTACTATTACCTTGGGGTTATAGTATTTTTCATTCTCCCGTGTCTTTATATTGCTATACGCATTGATATACACGGTTTGTAATATATGTGTTGTTTTCAGGCTTTATATTTTCCCTTATATTTAGGAGCTCCATGCTTTCGTTTTTCCTTCCCGACTTCAAGTCAAGCGAATAATGGTCCAGAATTCGTAGCTATACATTTCGGAATGAACATAGTTAATGTTCTAAGAAAGAAATTGTAATGGCACGATCTTGATTTGTCAAATTACCAGAATATATGGAAAAGACCGAATCATCAAGAAAAGTATTTTCTTGATATATTTAGAGATTAAATAGAATGAAAGAGTTATGTAACATGGTTCATGATGAGGGTGTGATCTGTGAACCTTTGTCACGTTCCATTAGAAACTCAACATGACTTACTGTAATATAATCACGTTGATCAAGTGTCATTATATTATACTAACTCATGCTTCAGTTCCCAACATTACTTCAAAACATCCATTTTTTCGAATTTTTCAGATTTTAGAAACTAAAATAGTTTCTTTTATGATGTTACACAGATAGCGCGAAGAGGTAATGATTTCAAATAAGAATGGTTTTGAAAAATATCTTCAGAAATATGGAGGATATTTATAATGGAAGATACGATGATATCATAGAATATTCAAGATAAGATGATGATGAAGAATATTGTCCGTAAAGGTTTTAGAGTAAGGAGCAAGGTATTTGCTAAGGATTTCAACAGACACTGAATCATTTGTATTCTTTGAAGGTAGATTTCGTTTTTGTGATTTGTCCACAACCTCCTTCATGGTCTGCTCAATCCGTTTTCCAGTTTCAAACCTTCTCTTTTTCTCAGCTTTACCACCATACTATTCTTTATCATCAAAATTTTGACTGTTAAAGTCGTTTACAGTTTTTGCTGCTTCATCAGCATTTTTCCAAAATTCGGAGAACTAGTTTCGTAGTTTGGGGTGTTTTTCAGAAATTTCACATTCGAAGTAAGTAAGTCTAGGAGATAGACATTATATGTATATATATAACTGTTGGCATAGAATTGCTGCGAATTTCGAAATACTGATTGCAAATTCCCGGTAGTTGGAACGGCAACTATTGTTACAAGATGTGGATGAGTACATGATAGGGTTTCAATGAATAAGTATAGTGACTTTTCGAAGAAACTTAAGTCACAAATTAATGAAGTTGCTGGTAAATTTACTGCTAATATGGTGGGACATGAAAGGTTCCCCTGTAACAAGAACGTATATGTCCAGATTACAATAAAGCTAATCTGAAAAGTCGAAGTTGACTGGTTGGAAGTGTGGTAAAACTGGATACTTTGAAAAGGGATTGCAAGATTATTTTCGGTAAAAACAATGCTAAAGGATCTTGCACAGTTTTGAAGTCAAAGTATAACTTTGAAAGATGTAGAGATCTAAGAGTGATGTCACCGGTTCAGAGTTATGATTTGGATTCTGATCCGTCAATATCAGAATATGTAATCGAATTTATATGAGAATTATTGTGTATTGCAGTTAAGGTAGTGAGTATAGTTAATGATTTTTGAATCAAAGTTGAAGAATGTACATTGTAACATATTAATTGTGAACTTATATATTTCCCGGGTATTACCTTCCCGTTAAAGATTTCACAAGTAATATTTTGTACAAAAGAATTTTTATCACCGTCTTTATGAAAATATATGTATGTATATTTTCTTCAGATGTAATACAGATTTAATGAGTTAATATCATATTAAGCTCATTTGATTTTTGGCTTGACTTAGAAATGATTAATCTTTAAAATATTAAACATTACATAATCTTTGCGGAGTATTTCGCTAATGAAATCAATACTTCATTATTTATTCTTATTGATATTCCTTGGTGAAGGGTGTGGTGCTCGTGGACAATTTGTGTGAACCTTACAAGGCACAGATGATGTTTTCTGAAAAGTTTTGAGTACATCGAAAATGAAAATGTAAAATCAATCATGTAATTGAATAATACACCTGGTTTATTATGAAATGAAATTCATTGAGTTGAAACAGAGATTGTAGTTAACGATGGTTAAGTCGTTAACGAAGGATGTACATCATAGCATATTAGTAATATGAATTAACCGAGTAATATTTACCATTTTTTAATTTATACATAATAGCTTAGTACAAAAAGATTTATGATGGTTTTAAAATTTATATATATAAGATATACATATAAATTCTTTAGAGGAATTGAGTTATACTTCATAACTCATTGATACAATATACTCGTTGTTGACTCGTAATGATGTCCACGATGCTTTCTTGAACTGGAGGGGCTTGTGATGTTAGAGGCGATGTTGACAGCACTGACTGTGCTGGTGAGGCTAAGGGTACTGTTGATGCTGTTGGTAAAACAAGTCTAGCTTGTAAATCGTGCACCATTCCGGTCAGGGTTTCTACTCTTCCTTCTATCATTTCGGTCCACTTATCTGATTTACGATTACGGCTGGAATAGATTATCTCTAAGACTTTAGAGATTACATATTCGCCGCAAAATATTTCTCCAATGAAGTTATGAATCAATACTTCATCGGTTATTGTTGTTGGTACTCCTTGGTATCTATGGTGCGTATTATGTTGATGTTCAAGGTACATATTGTGATGTTGAGGCTTGCGGTGTGGATGTTGTTGGTGGTGATAATGGTACTGTTGGTGTTGTTGTTGGTGGTACTGTTGATGACGGTGATTCTGCTGGTGCTTGTAACCTTTGCACCATATTCTCCAAAGCCACTACCCGAACGCGAATCTCGTTAACTTCTTCTACTACACCGGGATGATTGTCGGTTTGGACGAGCGGATGAATAAGATTCAGAATTTGAGATAGTATATTATCATGATGAGATACTCTGGAAATGAGAGAGAAAATAGTGTCTCGAACAGGTTCGCCGGTAAGTGCTCCAGGTTCTTCGCCAAGAGGGTAATGTGGTAGATGGAAGGGATCACCTTTTTCTTGTCTCCAATGATTAAGTAGACTACGAACCCATCCCCAATTCATCCAGAATAGGTGATGGCTGATTGGTTGATCCATTCCGGTTACACTATCTTCGGAATTCAGGTGAATATCCATATCGGAATAGCTGTCGGAGTTTAAGGAATTTGAACTAGATACGGGATCCATCTTGTATAATTAGGGAGATGATTTTTGATATGAATTAGATTATAGAATTTAGTTTGGTATTCTTCAATACATAATTTACATATGTATATATAATACCAAATTCCATAAATCACGGAGAAATTTTCAGAAGATGTCAGGAAAAGTTTAAAGTAACATATACGCTAAGATATGAATTAGCAGATACGCTATGATACGAATTTTGTCTATACACTATTCATGCAATAAATGCAGGAAAACATGTCTAGACTTAAGAATGATAAGCACGTAATTTTCGACAAGAAATGATAAGCAAAACTTTTAACATGCAGACACTGTCGAAGTCCAGACTTACAAATGCATCCTAACAACTATCAGTTAGACACACTCATGCAAGACCTGGTTCACTAGGACCAACGCTCTGATACCAACTGTGACGATCGCAACAAATCCATATGGACGAACACGTCATTCATCGATTTCATTGCGAGGTATTTGACCTCTATATGATACGTTTTGTAAACATTGCATTCTTTTGAAAAGGCACACCATAAATGAATATTTAAATCAGAGGTTTTCAACATCTGATGATTTCTACATATAGACAATCACCGTAAATAATAGTTTACAATAGTACTTCCGTTAATAATGAGTCAAAATAAGATACATGGTGATGATTTGGTGAATGCAACGTTTCCTTGAAAAATATGCCATGTAAGACTCCATGCACATAGCTTGTCTAACATATAAGCAAACGGCGGAATACTTCTAGGGAACCTGAGAATAAACATGCTAACAAGTGTCAACACAAAGGTTGGTGAGTTCATAGTTTTAATATTTCGTATAATCTGTATATAAAGGTGGATCACAAGATTTCAGTTGTCTCATCCAGAAACGTTTATCAAAATATTCTACAAGATTGAGCACCCTGGTAACTAAACTTTAACGTCTATATAATAAGTACCCTTGTTTTAACATACATGCAACCAACATGTACAATACACGCAAACCAACGTGTACTAAACTCAAATAGCATACGTCTGTTTTATAGTTCAGGCTAGGGTTTCTATACCTGGAACAGACGGGGATGTCAAGCCCTATGGATCCATATATAACTACTCGCACCCACCAGTTCTTATAACCGGCAGTTACTAGTTACCAAAGCTAAGGGATTTTCGGTTCAAACTCGGTGTAAAATCTAGTATGTACTTGTATCCATTGCGTTTAAAATAAAGTGCATGTATTCTCAGCCCAAAAATATAGATTGCAAAACCAATTAAAAAGGGAGCAAATGAAACTCACCTTAACAGCACATAAAGTTGTTCATCGTAATGTGACCGAAACTCGGAATATCAAATAATCGTAGATCTCAACCTAGAGAATATATGTTGGTCAATAAATGTCTATCAAGCTAGGTCTGGTCATGGTGTATCACAATCCTAATGCTCGATATCGACATACAAAAGTTAACCAAAGTCGTTTCAAAAAGTCAATTTTGACAGTTGTTTAACAAAACGAGACGTACCTTATATAAGGATTCATTTACTCGGTTGGTAATATTCAAAAATCCAATTTATCAATCTCGTAAACAAGTTGTTTAAATCTTAATTGTAGATTCAAAAGCAATTTCAATTAACGTCAATCATAATTCAGTTGATCATATCTTTTAATCTGTTCATCGAAATTATTCGATATCTAAATGAAAAGTTATTGATTTTTCGTCAGCTTTCCAAAAACATGTATATCATATACATTTTACCAGTAATATATGTATTTAATTCGTGATTCATTATAAACTGTTTAGCGACAAAATTTAGCATACAAGTATGTATAAATATATATACTCGAGCACTAGACATGGATACACAATTAATATATAAAAGATAAAATATGAGTGCTTACGTACCAATATTGAGATTCAATATTGTAGGAAAGTACGTAGACGCAACAGAGATTATAAACACTAGTTTCGACTTTCCAATACCCACGAATATTACCCATAACCTCCATAGTTATAACCCATAATTTCCTTAGCTCTATCCCGCTCGAAAACCATTTTGAAAGTGACACGTTCATGACCTCTTCGTAGTATTTTATGTATGATACTACTAATAATAATAAGATTAATAATAATATTAATCTTAATAATAATATAAATAATAATAATAATAATAATAATAATAATAATAATAATAATAATAATAATAATAATATAAATATATATATATATGTTTACAGAGAGAGATAGATGTATTTGTGTATGTGTCTCGAAGCCAAAACTGATCGACTTTATAGATGTTTTATGGTCAGTCCCCATGCGATCGCATGGGGTTTTAGTGTGTAGGCCATGCGATCGCATGGCTTCATTTTACAGCTCACATCATTTTTTGTCCTACGCTTGTCGACATATTTATTAATTATATTTATAATATATAACATTCACATCAACTGGTGGCAATTATCATGTCCACATAATTCAATGGTGGCAATTATCATGTCCACATAATTCAAATGTGGCAATTATCATGTCCACATAATTCAATGGTGGCAATTATCATGTCTACATAATTCAATAATAATCCGCAGAACTTCTGTCTGCATAATAATTCCTTCGAGGAATGTTTTGCTTGTGTCTATCTCGTCAAACATTTATAAAAGCATTTCATGTATTCGCAGTCCAAAATATATTTCAAAAGCATTTAATAAAGCAGTGGTAAAAACAGCGCATGTATTCTCAGTCCCAAAAATGTAAAGAGTAAAAGGGATCAAATGAAACTCACAATACTGTATTTTGTAGTAAAAATACATATGACGTCATTGAACAAGTACAAGGTTGGCCTCGGATTCACGAATGTATCAATATTGTGATTCAATATTAGAGGAAAATACGTATACGCGACGGAGATGATAAACACTAGATTGACCTCACGAGCATACCCCCGAACAATACCCATCACCTTCTTAGCTATAATCCATAATTTCCTTTACTTTACTACCAATTTGAAAACCGTATTGAAAATCACTCGCTAATGTCTTATTACAATATATTAACACAATCATCTTGAAAGAGAAAAAAAAATGCGGAGCACATGTAAGTGTGTGAGTGTGCGAGGTGATCACAAAACAAAAAGAGAATTGAAATGAAATATTTATAATCATATTTGTCCGAACTTCACATTATGATAAAAAAAGAATTAATTAATTTTATATTAATTTTCATCATGCGTCCTTAAGTAAAATAATTGGATGTAGGTCACCAATTAGATAGGATAATGATGTGGTTTTTGGAAATATGCAATCAATAAATTCGGTGGGTCGAATTCTTTAATAACATGGCATTTACCATGTAGTAAAGTGACAATTGAGACCCACTTTAGGATCAAATTTATGACTTCTTTCCCAAAGATATTGTCGTTAAAAAAATTTAAAGTGATACTAACAATTGAAAAAAAATCACGTGAGTTAATAACAACAACAAAAATATTTGTCCCGTGATTCATGTTTGAAATTTTAATCCTTGTATATGATATGATAGTATGAGATTGATTCAATAATGTAATTAGTTTATGTCGTAATTAGATCATGAGTAGTACTATGTTTTATTCTCTAGGTGTCACGGACTTCTATTTGATGTCCCATTAGCAATAATAATATCAAAAAAAAAATTTAGAAAAATTTTCAAAATTTAGGACAACGTCAAAATCTTTATCCTTTTCATGATGGCGAAGACAAAAGTTGTTACAAGCGGTCCTAGATATTTATAAAGATTTTACACGTTTTAAAAGAGACGTATCACTCCAAATGTTATAAAAATATTTTCTAACCATATATTTTGAAACGTGGTAAAATATATTACTGTTTTGTAATATAAGTTTGTACGTTTTGTATTTGAAATCTCTTTGCAAACTTATCATTTATACTATTAGTTTTTGATTTGTTTTTCTAACTTTATATATTCAAATTACGTTATAAAATAACAACGTTTTAATAACAAAGTTTCTTTTAGATTGAAAAAAACGTTTTCATACCTTTGATACTTTGTTCTCACAAGAAGATCACTTCACCATTCCTTTCGAATATTTTTAAAAAGGAAAGACTTCTCACATCAACGTGGACCTTACATCAAAGACTTATAATAATATCACAATCCTTAAGGGACTTGATAAATATCTTTTAATTCAAACGTTTAACATTATCCTTTAACTTTGATATCTCAATATATCAAATAGATATAGAAAACAATAATTTTAATGTACGATATCATACACGTAATACTTTGTTAATATTTTTGATTTAGTATATATATATATATATATATATATATATATATATATATATATATATATATATATATATATATATATATATATATATATATATATATATATATATATATATATGCACATCAAGTTACATGTATCTGTTCGTGAATCGTTGGGAATAGTCGAAGGTTAAATGAATACATGAACACAGTTCAAAAGTTTTTGAGACATAACATTACAAACTTTGCTTATCGTGTCGAAATCATATAAAGATTAAGTTTAAATTTGGTCGGAGATTCCGGGTCGTCACAATACCTACCCGTTAAAGAAATTTCGTCCCGAAATTTGATCGAGGTCGTCATGGCTAACAATAAAAATGTTTTTATGATGATTATGAGTTGATAAATAGAGTTTTATCATCATTGAGTGATATGGATAAAACAAATCATTTATGTGAAGAGTACGAGTAAAGCTATCACAAAATAATGGAATGAGGACAATAAATTTTGTCATAACCTTTGACTAGTCATGGTTGAATTCCTAAATTCAAAGGATTTAAAGAAGATCTTGGAAATCTATAAGATCTGATTCTTCGGGATTTAAGGAAATCATGATCTCTCTAATTAAATGCGGAGATCTGCCTAGATTACTGTGTCTGGTATTTCCATTATAAATTAAACTCTTCCGTTCCATTATTCTCACCATTCCTATACTTTCTTTCTTAGTTCATACATCCAAAAGATTATGAAAATGTTTAATCCAGTTCTGATCATTGTTCTCTTCCTTACTATCGCAATGATCGTTCTTCTTTTCCAGTTCCACCGGAGGAATTTGTTTTCTTCTACTTCGCCCTTGGGGTTATAGTGTTTTTAGTTCTCCCGTGTCTTTATGTTGCGATAAACATTGATATACACGGTTTGTAATTTATGTGTTGTTATCGGACTTTATATTTTTCCTTATATTTCGAAGTTCCATGCTTTTGTTTCTTCTTCCCGACTTTAAGTCAAGCGTATAATGGTCCAGAATTCGTAGGTATGGAGTTTTGAATGATCATAATATTCTAAGTAAGAAAGAAAGTAATAACACGAGTTGATTTGTCAAATTACCAGATTCACTGAGAATAGAACTATCAAGAATATACTTTCTTAATATGTTCAGAAGTTAAGCAGAATGAAAGAGCTATGTAACATGGCACATGATGATGTTATTATCTACTGTGAACCATCATCACGTTTTATTAGAAACTCAGCATGACTTACTGTAATATAATCACGTTGGCCGGGCGTCATTATATTATACTAACCCATGCTTCAATTTCTAACACTTCTCATAATTCATTGATAATTTACACTTAGATTTTACAGAAGTTTCCTATTTAATGGAATATAGAAAACACGAAGAGGTAGATAATTTCGGACAAGAATATTTATGAAAATATCTTCAGAAATATCGAAGATATTTATGATGATATTTTGGGATTTCTAAGTTCGAAGGTTGATGAAGAAAAATTTTCCGCAAGATTTTAACATGACTTCGGAGCAAGATATTCTCTAAAGATTACCTGGATTCTTTGAATATAGGGTATGGTCCTTGTATTTGTCCTTGGTCTCCTTCATGGTTAACTCAATCCATTTTTCAGTTCCAACTTTTCTGAGCTTTACCAACATACTATTCTTTATCATCAAACTTCCGATGATTAAGGTCGTTTATGGTTGTCTACGGTTTCTGCTGCTTCATTCAGTTTTTTCAACATTCAGAGTTTTGATTTGTAGACTGAGTGCTTTTCAGAATTTCAGAATGAAAGATCATAATTCTAAGAGATAAATGTTATACATATAACTGTTGATGTAAATATGCTGTGAGTTTTCAAAGTACTGATTGCTGATTCCCGGTAATTGGTATGGCAGTTCTCGTTACAAGATGCGGATGAGTATATGATAGGGTTTCTATGAATAAATATAATGATTTATCAGAGAGATTTAAGCCAAGAAGCAACGAGGTTGCTGGTACGTCTGCTGGTAATATGGTAGAATATAAAAGGTTCCCTGGTAACAATAAAAGAGCGCGCATTTATATCAAGGTTATAATAAGGTTGTTTCGAACGAAAAGTCGAAGTTGACTTGCTGGAGCTGTGATAAAATTTGCTACTTTGAAAAGAGATTGTAAAGCTATTTTTGGTAATAACAACGCTATAGGAGCTAGCATAGATACGTGTTAGACGTTTACTGAGGTTCCGAGTGTTTTCAGGTGTATATCTACATGCATCAATCTTTTCTTCTGTAGATGAAGTGCGGTTGTTTCATCCTCTTGATCGAGGTGTTTTCAAGAATCATGAAAGATTTGAACGCAGATTGTAATTGTCAAGATACAAATGAAGTTTAGGATGAAATCAAGTGGCAAACTTGAAGAATTGTTTAGTTTCATATGTTATAAACAATATGTTAATTCATTTTTAATTGTCCAATCTTGATAGTCCACAGTCGATAGTCCATAGTTGACAGTCCAATAATTCATATATAGTTTAATTTATAATATTCGAATTAATTAATACGTATCGTGACCCGTGTACATGTCTCAGACTCGATCAAAACTCAAATTATATATATTATTGTAGAATCAACCTCAATCCTGTATAGAGAACTCGATCATTACTGCATATAGAGTGTCTATGGTTATTCCAAATAATATATATAAATGCATCGATATGATATGTCAAAACCTTGTATACGTGTCCCGATATTTAAAGTGCGTAAAATAATTACAGAAATTAAATGACGATAAATAAAGTGCATAAAGTAAATAACAGAAATTAAATGACGATAAATAAAATTGCGAGAATGTAAATTACGATAATTAAATTGCGATAAATAAAATGTAATCAGTTAGCTAGGAACAATTAGCTAGGAACAGTTAGCGTGGATTCTTAACAAAATTTCCCATACTTAATTTGTTTGTTTCTAACAAATTTTATTTTGTCAAATGTTTTCTTCATTATGCCACTTGTTGGATTCTGATAGGTCAAAATTCAAATATGAAATTGAATGAAAAATGATTATTCTGCGGTGAAAGGATACGTATATCGGTGGTTGTTAGTAAGATAGTAGATGACTGTTGAGTCGGATTTGAAGAATGTACAGTGTAACTTATTAATGTGAAATTTAAATATTCCTCGAGTATTACCTACCCGTTAAAATATTTTCACCATTAACAGTCTGTACAAAAGAATTTTTAATTACAATCTTTATGGAAATATATATACATATATATTTTCTTCAGATGTAATCATGGATTTAATGAGTCAATATGATATTAAACTCATTTGATTTACCATTTAGAATAAGAATATATAATCTCTAAAACATTAGAGATTACATAATCGCCATGTCGAACGAAGATAAATGATGTAGTACGATTCGCAGATGGATGATTATGCTCGAGGTACAGAATGAGATGTTGAGGTATGGATTGTTGATGGTACTGGTGCTGTTACTGATGGTACTGTTGGTGCCGATGATGTTGCTGAAGCTGGTAAATTTTACACCATATTCTCCAAATTAATTACACGAGCACGAAATTCGTTGACTTCTTCTATTATTCCGGCTGGATTGTCGGTCGAAACGAGCGGATGAATAAGGTTTAGAATTTTAGATATAATATAATCGTGTCGAGATACACTGGAAATGAGGGTGAAAATGGTGGTTCGAATAGATTCGCCGGTAAGTGCTTCAGGTTCTTCGCCAAGAGGGAAATTTGGTTGGTGGAAAGGAATTGCCTTCTTCTCATTTTCGTTGATTAAGTCAACTACGATCTCATCAGATGAATTGGGGATGGCTGATTGATTGATTCATTCTGGTGACACCGCTTTCGGAGCTTAGGTGAATATCCATGTCGGAATAGCTGTCGGAATAGCTGTCGGAATAACTATCGGAATAGCTATCGAAATCTGAGGGACTCGAACTGGTTGAGGGATCCATATCGTACGATCAGATGCAGGATTTTTGATAAGAAATAGATTATAGGATGTAGATTAGTACCTTGCAATACATAATTTACATATGCATATATAATACTAAAATCCCATAAGTTACGTAGGAATCTACGAAAGCTGTCAGGCAAAGGTAACACTAACAGATACGCTAAGATATGAATTTATCTATACACTGTCTATTCAATAGAGGCAGTAAGACATGTCCAGACTAAGAATGATAAGTAGATAATTTCCTAAGGATGATAAGCAGATGATTTCCGACTAGAAATGATAAGCAAAACTTTTGACATGCAGACATGGTCGAAGTCCAGACTCACTAATGCATCTAAACAACTATTAGTTAGACACCCTAATGCAAGACCTGGTTCGCTAAGACCACCGCTCTGATACCAACTGTAATGCCCCGTCCTAATCCATCTGGACGAAGTCTTCAACAGTTGGTCCCATTGCGAGGTTCTGACCTCTATATGCCATGAACGACTCCATGTAATGTGAGTAAAATGAGCAAATGCACAGCGGAAGATTTCTTTCATACCTGAGAATAAACATGCTTTCAAGTGTTAACCAAAAGATTGGTGAGTTCATAGGTTTATCTTAAAACAATAAAATTCATCATTTTGATAGACCACAAAATTTAAATGTTGCATGGTACAAATGGGCCCGAATCCTATACCCACCTGTAATGTACATGCTATATATTTTAAATACAGTACATCTTTCTCGTGTACGAAACCATTTTAATAAATCATAGTAACCTTACACATATCTTGTGCACAAAAATAACATACACATAACCTGTGTATAAAATCATTCTCTCGATATATAACATTCACATCAACTGGTGGCAATTATCATGTCCACATAATTCAATGGTGGCAAGGCAATTATCATGTCCACATAATTCAATGGTGGCAATTATCATGTCCACATAATTCAATGGTCGCAATTATCATGTCCACATAATTCAATAATAATCTGCAGAACTTCTGTCTGCATAATAATTCCTTCGAGGAATGTTTTGCTTGTGTCTATCTCGTCAAACATTTATAAAAGCATTTCATGTATTCGCAGTCCAAAATATATTTCAAAAGCATTTAATAAAGCAGTGGTAAAAACAGCGCATGTATTCTCAGTCCCAAAAATGTAAAGAGTAAAAGGGATCAAATGAAACTCACAATACTGTATTTTGTAGTAAAAATACATATGATGTCGTTGAACAAGTACAAGGTTGGCCTCGGATTCACGAACGTATCAATATTGTGATTCAATATTGGAGGAAAATACGTATACGCGACGGAGATGATAAACACTAGATTGAACTCACGAGCATACCCCCGAACAATACCCATCACCTTCTTAGCTATAATCCATAATTTCCTTTACTTTAAAACCAATTTGAAAACCGTATTGAAAATCACTCGCTAATGTCTTATTACAATATATTAACACAATCATCTTGAAAGAGAAAAAAAAAATGCGGAGCACATGTAAGTGTGTGAGTGTGCGAGGTGATCACAAAACAAAAAGAGAATTGAAATGAAATATTTATAATCATATTTGTCCGAACTTCACATTATGATAAAAAAAGAATTAATTAATTTTATATTAATTTTCATCATGCGTCCTTAAGTAAAATAATTGGATGTAGGTCACCAATTAGATAGGATAATGATGTGGTTTTTGGAAATATGCAATCAATAAATTCGGTGGGTCGAATTCTTTAATAACATGGCATTTACCATGTAGTAAAGTGATAATTGAGACCCACTTTAGGATCAAATTTATGACTTCTTTCCCAAAGATATTGTCGTTAAAAAAATTTAAAGTGATACTAACAATTGAAAAAAAATCACGTGAGTTAATAACAACAACAAAAATATTTGTCCTGTGATTCATGTTTGAAATTTTAATCCTTGTATATGATATGATAGTATGAGATTGATTCAATAATGTAATTAGTTTATGTCGTAATTAGATCATGAGTAGTACTATGTTTTATCCTCTAGGTGTCACGGACTTCTATTTGATGTCCCATTAGCAATAATAATATCAAAAAAAAAAATTTAGAAAATTTTTCAAAATTTAGGACAACATCAAAATCTTTATCCTTTTCATGATGGCGAAGACAAAAGTTGTTACAAGCGGTCCTAGATATTTATAAAGATTTTACATGTTTTAAAAGAGACGTATCACTCCAAATGTTATAAAAATATTTTCTAACCATGTATTTTGAAACGTGGTAAAATATATTACTGTTTTGTAATATAAGTTTGTACGTTTTGTATTTGAAATCTCTTTGCAAACTTATCATTTATACTATTAGTTTTTGATTTGTTTTTCTAACTTTATATATTCAAATTACGTTATAAAATAACAACGTTTTAATAACAAAGTTTCTTTTAGATTGAAAAAAAAACGTTTTCATACCTTTGACACTTTGTTCTCACTAGAAGATCGCTTCACCATTCCTTTCGAATATTTTTAAAAAGGAAAGACTTCTCACATCAACGTAGACCTTACATCAAAGACTTATAATAATATCACAATCCTTAAGGGACTTGATAAATATCTTTTAATTCAAACGTTTAACATTATCCTTTAACTTTGATATCTCAATATATCAAATAGATATGGAAAACAATAATTTTAATGTACGATATCATACACGTAATACTTTGTTAATGTTTTTGATTTAGTATTTATATATATATATATATATATATATATATATATACATATATATATATATATATATAATATATATATATATATATATATATATATATATATATATATATATATATATATATATATATATATATATATATATATGCACATCAAGTTACATGTATCTGTTCGTGAATTGTTGGGAATAGTCGAAGGGTAAATGAATACATGAACACAGTTCAAAAGTTTTTGAGACATAACATTACAAACTTTGCTTATCGTGTCAAAATCATATAAAGATTAAGTTTAAATTTGGTCGGAGATTAAGGGTCGTCACATCGTACGTCGTCACTCGACTTATGTCCCGGTTCCGGTTTCTCGAACGCATTTTCGTATGCTTAGAAAACTATCACTTTACGTTTCGTGACTCGTACCTTTGTCAAAATATAGTCTTAAATTATCAATAAACTATACCACTCAAAGTATATCTTAATCTTTCGAGTGTTTTGGTCATTTACTTCTATAAATCATTGTCTCGTTATATATACATATACATTTTTATTTTGAAATAGTGTTTACTGTAGCAATTACTGTAGCAAAGTTACTTTTACTGTAGCAAATAGTGATTTTTGAAAACACTGTAGCTTTTCGGGTACTGTAGCAATTCGAAAAACCGTAGCAAATTAGTGTTTTACTGGTTCATCTTAAACGTTTTAGTTAACTTATCAATCGAATCAATAATCGAATGTTACTATCATTTACTAAATAACTTGAAATCATATATATATATATATATATATATATATATATATATATATATATATATATATATATATATATATATATATATATATATATATATATATATATATATATATATATATATGCACATTAAGTTATATATATATTGTTCGTGAATCTTCGAGAACAGTCAAAGAATAATTGATTACATGAATATAGTTCCAAAACTTTGAGACTCAACATTACAGACTTTGCTTATCGTGTCGAAAACATTAAATCATTTAAAGATAAAGTTTAAATTTGGTCAAAAATTTCCGGGTCATCACACCAAACCCTTCCATTCTAGAGTTTCGTAGATGCCACTTGTCAAGAAAATTCAATGATCAAAAATAACGAGAAAGCAAAGATTTTGAAAGTAATGAATATGAATAGTAGAGATTTCAAGAATCATGGATAACATTTCATGTAATACATAAAACCATGATAGATGACAAAGGAATGTCGAGAATTTCAGAAATCATGGTATCGCATTTAAATGTGGTGGCGGAATTGGATAGTACTTAGGAGAGTGAGCAGAGTTCTTAGATTGGCTTGGCATTCTAAGGAAGATTAAAGAATTTAATAAGCATAGTTTCTAAGGTATAGTGTAACATTTAACAATTATAGACAACAATTAAAGGCACTATGGTCAAGGAAAGTTCTAGTCCTACATTGCTAATGTAACTAATTGTATAAGGCACACATAAAATGCAATCCTGGTTCTCTACAACAGCCTGCTCTGATACCAATCTGTCACGCCCCCAAATAGGGCCTGGGATATTTATGACTAATTATATCAAATCACAGTTGTATAAACGAGAACGAATCTATATGAGACGTTTTATTGAGTTTTGCAGCGGAAGATAAATAGATTACATTGTATTTAGAACATTAAATGTCTTTAATTGATATGATATGTAATGAAGACTCCAAGCATAGCAAGCAATCATCATCCAAGCAGGAGATATACAGCGGAAGCAATATTTAAGTACCTGAGAATAAACATGCTTTAAAAGGTCAACACTAGGTTGAGTGAGTTCATAGATTTATCATAAATGAATAGTTCAATATAGCATTAGACCACAACATTTCAGTTTAAAGTTGATTGATACCAATATATCAATCGAAAGAGTTGCTGTTTGTAATATCGCGACTAAACAAAAGTTATCCTGTGACACCTTGTACTGTCAGTGTCGTTGAATCATTATTATGTAACCAAAGACCATCAGTCAAATATTTAGAGACTTCACTCTCAGTAGCGCTACTCACAATAACTAAGTTTGCATCTTATACCTCAGCAATTAACGATATTACGGCAGGGATTTAGCATGCCAAAGCACGTATATAGCATAAAAGTTTGAGTACTTGTGTCTAACATGTAAAATAGTTATAAAAGTTGCGCATGTATTCTCAGCCCAAAAATATATAAAAAGGGAGCAGATGAACTCACGATACTATATGATAGTTTGTAGTAATTATGCGTATGATGACACTGAACAAGTACAGAGTTGACCTCGAATTCACGAACCTATATCAGTTTTATATATATATTAATACATATAATCGAAATTGAACAAGTTTACATATATATATATATATATATATATATATATATATATATATATATATATATATATATATATATATATATATATATATATAAATTCATTAGTTATATCCTTTTTATTTTTGTATGTTTCATATATTTTCGTTTTTTATATATAAAAATATTAATTTGTGTTGTTTATATGTATTAAATATATTTTCTTATATATATATATATATATCATTTGTTTGTTAAGAATAGTAATTATAATAATACTAAAATAATATTTGTTATGATAATAATAATACTCAATAATGATAATAATGTTTATGATTTCTTTAATGGTAATAATAATGATTTAATAATAATAATACTTATAACAATAATAATAATGATAACAGTTTTTAATAAAAATGAAAAGTTTAATAATAAGAATAATCAAAATTATTATTTTTGGTAACAATACTTAATAATGATAATAATCATATTAATGATAATAATGATAATAATAATACTTATGTTAATAATAATAATGGAAATACTAATAATTATAATTATAATAATAATACATACGTTAGTAATAATAATAATAATAATAACAATAGTAATAATAATAATAATAATAATAATAATTAATAATAATAATAATAATAATAATAATAATAATAATAATAATAATAATAATAATAATAATAATAATTAATAATAAATAAATTATAAATTCGATTTAAATACATATAAAAATTGTAAAAATTATTTTTGATCAGAATAATATCATATTAAGGTTAGGAAAACTTTAAAATTATTTTATTTAATTTTTCTCTAATTATTCCTTATTTATATCGTACATACACATATATATTCAATAATTCATTTTAATTACTTAATAATTATAAATCCTATTACAAATAAGTTTATAATATGTTATCATACTTAATATTAATTGTAGAATAATTATAACATGATATTTATTTTTATTTCAATTACATATAATTATAACATTATTTACATGTTTCGGTAAAAAAATATTACCGAAGTAAATAGTAAAAAGTAAAAAGTAAAAAGTAAAAAGTAAAAAGAAAGAAAAAAATACTTACTTAGTAGTGATTATTCAAAGAGAGAATGAGAGAAATTTTGGTGTGAGTTTGAATGAGAAATGAGGGGTATTTGTACTTGAAAAAAATTAGGTAAAAAGAATAAAATAATTAAAAGAAAAAATATTTTAATTCTTAATGGGATTTTAATAATTAAAATTATTAAATGTTAGGTCATGGAATCAACTACAAAATAAAATAATAAAAGTAGTAGTTCATTATAATTTTAAAATAAAAAGTAATCTATTTCTTTTTTTTTAATTTTTTTAAATCAAGAAAATGATTTATTATACTTCTAAAAATATTTGTCAATTTATATATATATATATATATATATATATATATATATATATATATATATATATATATATATATATATATATATATATATATATATATATATATACGAATTTTTGAGTAAAATATTAAATAATTTCGGTATTTTATATTTTTTATAATAAATAATTAAGATTTTAATTTAATTATAATTATTAAATTATAGTTTTATTAAGTTTATAAATATTATTACATTTGTATATAATTGAATTTATTATATAGTTAAATACTACATAATAAAAGCGATATAAAGTTTATTTATTATAATTTACTATAACCTTATTATATAATAATTATATTATTAATCAAGCGTACGTTATTGACTAAAAATTACTATTCGGTCAAAGTTCATTATATCGTATATATAAATATATATAACAACCCTAATATATAATACGTATAATCAGGCAGTAAACCTTAGGGTCATTTTAGTAATTTCAGAAGTCGAAAGGTGAGGGTTGTCACACAATTGGACTTATTACACAAGCCCATCAAATCCACCTATATATGAAGCGAGTTCTATAACCGAGAACCACTTCACCCGACCCGCACCCATCCTACACATACATATGCACATAGGATATTAACACTCACCTTGTCGTCTTGATGAATGCAACCGAACAAATCCGCAACACGTCAATGGAAAGTACCTATTCCATTATCACAATACAAACAACACAATTAGGGTGGATTTACAAACCAACCCAATTGATACTTAGTGCAATTTCGACCCTAATGCACTTCCAAGCACAAACCGTGTCCAAACTAACCAATAATCACTAACACAAGTGAAAATGGTCCTAATATGCCAATTAAACCCGAACACAAGTGTTAAACACTAATCTTGCCCAAATTGACATACAAACCCTAATTTTGACCCATTTCAAAATTAATCAACCAAATACCCCCAAATGGGTTCCAACACTTCCAAAATCACTAACATTAACGATTATACCCAATTTACAAACCTTAACCATGGCCAAGTCAGTCTTCAACCCAAAACCCGCCAACAACAACAATAAACCCGATTACTAGTATCACTAAAATCACTTCATGAGTTTAAATGGGTTTCTCAACATTTTAAGTTCAAACCCTAACTTGAATCATCAACTCAAACAATGAAATTCGGAGTTAGAACTTACCAATACAACCACAACATAGCCTAGAACGAGATGAACAACTTTAAAACCCGAGCTTCGGTGAGAATCCGACTCCTTCTTCTCCAAATCAAACTCTCTCTCTAAACTCTTACTCTCTCTCTAGATAAGGATGAGAGTGTTTGTGTTGGTGAAGATAAGGTTGAATGAGCTCAACCTAGCCTATTTGTGGCTTAAAACTGGCCGCTAAGTGAAAAGACCAACATACCCCTTTTAAAATCTCAAAATTACACTGCTAGCCCGAGAGACACTTTGGACGGCGTCCCACATATTGGACGACGTCCAACACTTCTTTACTGGACGGCGTCCCAAACTTTGGACGGCATCCCATTCAACTGAAACAGGAACATGGCCTTACAACTCTCCCCCACTTAAACATGATCGCGTCCTCGCGATCTGCGCCACTTAACCGAACGGGCCTACACTCTATGGTCCTTAGACACACGTTCCAATACGACTCCCGCCACATTTATCAGAAATCTTGAAGATTGTTCCACTTACCAAATACATACGTGCACACATTTCGAGACATGCAATGCACACAACATCCAAAAACTACTACAATCGCTTAACAAACTCAGAAACATCATGTTTCCTTCCAACTTCTCTAGGCAATCCTTCTCAATGAATCGCCTTTAACACTAAATCGTCATCCGCGATTTATCAAATCCACAAATCCGAGCACTAAAACTTGCTCAATCCCTCACATCAGGAAAAACTCAACCAATCTCTTACCGACATATCAATCCCTTAGCGTACCCTTGCCAAGTACAATGCTAAAAGCAACCAAGTCTCAACCTAAGGTCAACAACCCGAATGATGAAGACCGAACAAAACGAATCCTTACAGATTACACTTACCACTTAACATCCCTTGTAGTGCGCAATACGACCAATACGCAACTATCGTGACATCATAAGCAAACAACTAAAACCGCTAGCATCCAAAATGACTATGGCACGCTAAACCCAAGGTGTACAAAATTGGCTATTGTCACACCCGTAACAACATGTGAGCGAAACAAGGCTATCGCTTCACTAATTACACCAAGATGCCCGAAACAACCCGAGCCTAAACATATATGGAGGATGTTCGAAACAACCCGAACCTTAGTGAATTCTCAACAACCCGAAATTCACCAACCCAAACCATATTCCCCACAACGAAATGACCGCACAACCCCAGTCATTGTGAATACGTGTAAACCGATATTCACTACCTCCATCACATAGTATAACCGAGGATGGCCGTGCTAACCGAGCCTTAGTGAATCCGAACAACCTGACATTCACTACCTCAAATTATGAGTCCAACCAAAAAGGACAATCGTACTACCCGAAATATTGTGAATACGAACAACCCAATATTCACGTCCCACAACACAAGACATGAATGGTACTCCATTCCGAAAACGTTATATCATGCCGATATAACACTACTCTAAAGGTGAAGTTAGCGGACCGAGTCAACGACCATAACCCACCAATCACATACGCTCTTTTGGCCTCAATCAACGAGTAGTGTAACATCGCGCACTGCCACACCATAGTGAATTCTAACGGAATACACTAACCATCCATCCCAAACAACAAGTATATACCATACTTAGAAACATTCCACTCACTTAGAATCTTTGCACACGCATCATACGTACGCGTACATCACGCCATCATAATCGAGCAAGAACCACCTATATAGCACATACGCACAAAACAATAGTTCTCTAAAAGAGAATCCGACGCGCACACCCCTTAACCGAGGGATTTCACCTTGCTCGCCAAACACGTCCATTTATCTCCCAAAGAGATTCACCACATTACCAACACGGTGATAATTTAAATCCAAAACCATAAGTACAATTTAACCGAAATTGTACTCTACCACAAATCGACCAATCTAGGTCCCGACACTAATTCCGGATCTACCAAGAGCATTATCCGAAATCTCACACTAAAATCTCCTAGTGTGGGAGTGTAACTCCACCACTTGGAACTACGTTCCATAGCCGCATCGCCGTGGTAACATCATCCGCGATAATTACCACTCTCCGATATACGTGACCAATCTCTCCATCGGTCATAACACTCGAATTCTTAAGAATTCATTTCGCACACTAGAAATTGACGCTCATCGTCACCCGTTGGCTTTATTTAAACAACGACACAAAACCAACACAACACGCACCTTGGACAACCGTACAATGCTACCGAGAGGTAGACTTCTTCTAACAATTGGGTTTACATGACCCATCACCACATCTTGCTCCAACCTTGAGCATACGAAGGATTTTAACCTATCCTTCATCACTTCGAACGAAGCGTTCACCACAAATTACACAAAATTTATTCTTGCAACCCTCCGATTGCAATAGCTTGTCGCATTTCCACCTAGTCACTCATGTACTTAAGGGTTTCTATAGGGTACCCAAAGTACAATGTAACCGCAACACCATCGGAGTCGAATACCACGCTAGTAGGTATGAAAGAGGCACCTAATATCGCATCACGTAGACTCCATTACCAACATACGTCGAGATCAAACACTCGATCTCAAGGGTTCTATCCACCTGACGAACCTCATGGTTCACCATCTCTCGCTAAAGCGAAGACGCGCTTAACACCCGAACATCAAAGCCCATATCCATGGCTTGGTAGAAACTTTTCCCAAACACTAAGGAATGCTTGGTTGCACCAAGTCTTACGCCCTTCGCCCGTCAATCAAAACGTCACCGTAGGGTAATTCCATTAGGAACGTCACCCATAACAATACTATGCACAACACAAGGCATTAACAAACCCGAACTCAATCGGCGCGTAATAAATATTCAAAAGACATATTTATTAAAACAAAACGTACCTTAACGTCTCCTTGCGGCATTCGCCGCCGCCTACTCGGGACAATCCGGCTTGTAATGTCCCTCTTTATGACAATAGTAGCACATTCCGTCATCACTTCTCGGCATTGTGCACTCCCATAACTTGTGGCCCCTAATACCACAATTGAAACATCTAGGCGCACGAGAACTCGTCGTGCCTTTCTCCACATTACCCATACTCGCACTTGCACCCTTAGTTCTCTTACTTAGAGCACCATACGAATCAACCCTTCTCTTACTTGAAGGTTCACTAACCCTCGATCGCGAATACGATTCAAAACCCCTAGTCATGTTGAATAACTCTGCAAACGAGTTCACTTGACCAATGCTAATTTTGCCCTGCAAGTCATCATTCAAAGTTCGATAGAAATCTTCCATCAACATAAGATCATTCCCAATATACTCCGGGCAAAAATGAGCCTTCGCCATAAAGGTCGTCTTAAGAGTATTCAAGTCCATGGATCCTTGTTGCAAATTTCGCAACTCATTTCGCAAATCCGACAAATCGGCTCGAGTCCGAAACTCCTCGAAAAATTCCTTCTTAAAGTCGTCCCACGATAACGCCATAAACGCTTCACCACCACCAACATCAATTTTACCATCCAACCAATCTTTCGCCCTACCCCGCAACAAGCTAGTAGCGAGTCGTGTCCTCTTCTCGGGAGGGCATTCAATAGTGCGAAAACACCCTTCGACATCCGAGATCTATGTCGTGCTAATCAAAGGATCTGGTTTCCCATCATACATCAGAGGTTTAGTCCTCATGAAGCTCTTATGACAACGCTCCATTTCACCACTACTTCGAAATTCGGAATACTTCCTATCCAATTCTTCTTCAAACGCACCCATTCGCTCCACAACAGCGGCCGCAACTCTAGCATTAAACTCATCATCACTCGTCTCGATCTCGTTTCGCGTCGTCATTATAAAGAATGCAAAATGATTAGTCCACGAATGTATAAAACCGCACGCACAACACCGCCCCATCTTGCTAAACACTCGTCGTACATCACTTGTTAGACACAATTTGCACCCGTAATAAGGTTTGCAAGTTCTTATTACGCACACACGCCGTATCAACTTGTTAGTACAATGACTATCTTGCTCGATGATATTCGCAACGCAAACAATAACAAACACAACACAATAATATTAATAATATCCGCATATTAATATAAACGTTAGTCCACCTACAACCTAGGAACTAACTGCAACCCGTTCTGACCCGTTTTCCTACAAGTCCCGCAACAAATAAGCACACACAAAAGTCTAAGTCTAGGCACCTATCTCAAGTCTCCTAAATCCCTTAGACCATGCTCTGATACCACTTGTAACGACCCAACCCGTTATCCAATCGAAACACCGATTTTTTTTTATACAGACCATCTGGACGGCGTCCAGCAGTGAAGGGGCAGGACGGCGTCCAAGCTATTTGGACGGCGTCCAAATGAACTGCCAGGGGCTGTCCCCGGAGTCCAACTTAAGCGAGCGGAAAACTCGCTTCCCGACACTTTTAGACGATACGGTTTTCACAACATGTTATAATAATTAAAACTAAGAGATTTCCATAATAAAATTGAGTTTTACAACATCGGGCCCACATCGACCCAAATTACGTCAAGTGACCATTTCGACCCATTTTAGTTTAATATAAAACATAGACCGAGCATGGTGATTGGGGATACGCTACCCAATCCTAATCAAATCCAAAAGCAAGTCTTCTAAAGCGAACTACGCAAGTCCACTAGTCCTCACTCTTACCCGAGCCACCGCCTCTATGCAATCTATAAAAATGTAAACAACGAGAGGGTAAGCTAACGCTTAGTGAGTGAGGATATACTACATACATGTAACGACCCGACCAAAACCGTTATTGACGGCGCCGTTAACTTAGGTCCCGTTGCGTGGTCGTAGTCCCTATAGGAGACTCGTTTGACCAAAATTATGTCGCATTCATTTGAAAGGTACAAGACTTGCAAGTTTAGTTTACAAAACCGTTCGACAACAAGTCTAAGTTTACAAAAGTCATAAAGTATAAATGAAATAACTTGCGACATAATTAGTTTAAAAACACAGTTGCTATAAATAGCGTAAGTATGTAAACAAAAGTTTGAATCCAAAGGTGCTATCACTAGCGTATGTATGTATGTATCTTGACTCCAAGCAAATAATCAGAGTGTATGCATGTATGCTTGACCCCAAGCAAGTATGAGTGTACGCGGAAGCATGTATCAAATAGCCAAGTATGAACCTGAGAAACATATAGAAAACTGTCAACGAAAAACGTTGGTGAAATCATAGGTGTTTGTAATAAACGTTGTTTTTGAACCACAAGATTTAGTATTCCCATAGTTGATTATCAAAATCGTTTGCATTCCAAAAGTATTGTTCGCGAGCACCCAATTATCAAGACTTAACGTTTCCTTCCATAGAACCCCATCACAATAGTGTTAGAACATACACTGTTTCCCGAAAATATATTTCATCCGTAGACGGTAGCGAACCGTCCGTAATGAGGGTTTGTCAAACCCGTATGGCCACACAATATAAGTTCTCGCTTACACCCTGCAAGTGTAACTAATGATAATCGAATTGAGGATTTTTGTTCTAACTCGCTGTGGAATGTTTGTTTTCCTTGTACTTGTGTTCAAAGTATAAAAGTAAGTAGTACAAAAAGTAACAAAGTATATGTTTCTCAGCCCACAATTTAAAAGTATAAAAAGTTGTTGAAAAGGTGGGACTATGATCTCACCTCGAGTGCACGAGTATAAAGGTACTTCACAAAGTAACGTATGCATGAAAGTTGCTTAGCCTTGACCTAAACAAGTAAGTTGTGTCAATTAACCGGTTACGACACAAGGTCGGGCGAAATGTGTTCAATTAGTCCTATGGCTCGTTACGACTCGAATAGTATAGCATGTGAATCACGTTGTCAAGTTTCATGCAAGAATCACGTATAAAAGCATGTTAGAACGTTTGCATAAAAGTTTGGTTAAGTTTGACTAAAAGTCAAACTTGGTCAAAGTCAACGAAAAAGTCAACACGTTCGGGTCGGGTCCCGGACTATTTTTCTATGCTAGTTATTCATATACAAGTATATTAGAACAAGTTTCATGTGAATCGGAGGTAGATAGCTAGTCAAACATTTCACGTGAAACGGGTCCAAGAGGTCAGAATCTGGCCAGGTGATTCTGCGCGCCGCGCGGGGATGTGGCGCGCCGCGCCACTACCTGGGCAGAGAAATTCTGGTCAGTTTTTCCAAGTGTGCACGAACCAAAACCTTTTCTAACACAACACTTGACCCGCAAACACTTATAACGCCTATCATACATCGTTGGAAAGGTATTTTGACGAGGAATACAACTAACCACATATCATCAATCAAAAACATCATTTACAATAACCGAAAACTCGTCAATTGATCAAGAAAGGTTTATTTTCAAAGTTTCAAGTTCGTAAAACGTATTTTATGATTCGGGAATCCAATTTACACATACGATATGCCGTTTCGAAGGTAATTAAGCATACATTACAACTAATCACTAACAATTAACATTCCATGGCATTCAAGCATCAAAAGTTCATGTCAAGAACTATCAAACCCTAGTCAAACATTACAAAATCAATATTCATGTTTTTGAAGTTTTCTTAATCAACCTACGCATCAAAACGAAGCTAGTGATACTAGTAACACAATTAAAACATGCACTTTAACAATCTAACAACATTAACTCATCCAAAATCAAGGATTAAGCACACCCATTTCAAGTTCATGCTAGTTACTCCAAAAACACAAATCGAGCAAACCAAACATATATTCATGTTAGACTTGAGCCATAGACACTAACTAACACCATTTCAAATCAAAAACACGAATTTAGAGAAATCTAGAGTTTTAGAAATGTTACCCAAACGAGATGAAGTTGGTATCAAATTGTAGAGGATGAAGAGAGGATTCCAAATATGTAATTTGTTTTGAAGTTTGCTTCCAATCCCGAATTTAGATGATGATTCTATGAAGTTGGGGTTTGTGTGTGTGTTCTTGCTAGAGAGAAAGAGAGAGAGGGGGAGATGGTTGAATGGTGGTGATTGGGGTGGACTAGTTGACCTAGTCAACTAGTTTGCCCCGTGTCAATATTAGTCCCTCAAGTTTCAAAGCGGGTGCGGGAATTAACCAAACGAATATTTTTAAAACGCTCGAGTAAACGGGTGATGTCAAAATTAAATAGCGGAAATATAATGAACGTTACTCACGGAAACTATTAATTTAAATACGAAAGATTATGTTTTAAAAAAAAAGACGGTGTTAAAATTAAATTTAACGGAAAAACGCGGGATGTTACATTATCCACACCTCAAAAGAAATTTCGTCCCGAAATTTAGTTGGAAGTAGTAGTTGTTGAATCTTACTCGAGATCTTGCGTTGTAAATTCTACGAATAAGTGAAGGTACGTCCTTGAGTATTTCCACGAATTTTGACGGTCGTGATCATATGTTGTTTTAAGGTTTGGCTTCCATGATTCATGGTTTCAACCGGTCCTCCTAGGAAGTGAGGGTTATCGTCGATAGTGAGTTCATCAAAGGAGATAACAAGTTCTCGTTTCGCAAAACACGTCTTTGAGTTGATACATCGAATGTAGGATAAACGGAGACCCAAAATGAGTCGGAAAAGTCTAAACGGCTAGCGACGGGTCCAAAACACCCCAAGAATTTAAAGGGTCAAAATATCGCGGATTTAGCTTCCTACGTTTTCCCGAAACGGATTGCACCTTTCCAAGGTGCGACTCTTAACGTGACGCGGTTTCCCATGGAATTTGAAATGTTTACGTCTAACATCGGCGTAGCTCTTGGTGATTACGAGTCGCGTAGGGTTTTACCTGAATATGAATAAATTTTCTCGGTTGCTCATGAATAACTTCGGCCCCGGTGAATTGATCATCGTTTACTTGGTTCGACAAAGGAGAATGACGTTTCCGGTCACATGTGGTTTCAAAAGGAGTGACGTTAAAACTCGAATGAAAATCATTGTAGTACGAGGATTCGGTTAAAGGAAAATACTTTTCTCAAGTAAATTTGAAGTTGGTAATACAAATTCGTATTATGGTTTTCAAGACTTAAATCGTATGTTTGTTCGGTCCGTCGGGTTATGGTTGATGTGCGGTACTCATGTCTAAACGTGGTCCCGAGACTTTTTGTGAGGCACTCCAAAATCTAGAAGTGAAACGAGGATCTCGGTCCGAAACGGAGTACATTCCGTAAGGTATATTTGGACAAGTTTGTTAGGACAAGTTTCTCAAGAAAATTCGCGTCGCGAAAGATTTATCAGTTTCCAAAAACGTTCGTCGGGGCAAGTTCTCATCGGTTTCTGAAAGAAAAACGGTCGTCGGAACTATTCACCCTCGAGGTGAATACTAGTATAACGTGGAGAGTCTCTCCCCCCATTGAGAGTTTAGAGTAAAGATTTCCTGAACCGGAAGTACGAGTGTGGTGAGAGAGAAGTTCCGCCCCGATGTGAGCATAACGAGTAAATTGTAGTTAGTCAACAAGACTGCGCGAGGACGAGCTAGTATATCCCGTGTGACATACGGTTGAAGTCGAATGGAATCGGTAATTCATTCGGAAGCATAAATATAATTTGACAATAATTGAAGGTGTGTCCCCGGTATGGTTGTTATAAATATTCTCGGAGTTTTCGGATGTCCAAACCTGAAAAGATGAAGTCATGTACATGGCACATGGTGGTGTTTAGGTTGATCGAGTCTAACCACCATCACGCGTCACTAGAACTTTGGTATGTCTTACCGTAATATAACCACGTTGATCGAGTGTCGTTATATTACGCTAACTCATACCTCCATTCCCACATCACTCTATGAATTCAAGTTCGTGTAATCGTGAAGTTTAAAATAAACAAAGTGTAACAACGTCTCTAACGTGACTCGTATTGAATCGAAAGAATTTGTGCAACTATAAAGAAGCGTTCCCCGAGGGAAGTGTATAAATGATTGTTCACGGCAATGTGGTTCGAGTCAGACAATAAGGTATTCAGGTATGAAAAGAGTAACGAGTCATAATAACGAGTAGCACGCAACCGTAGTGATAAATGTTGATGAGGATACTCACCTAGAGTAGTGATGGTAGTAACACCAAAAAGTAGATAGTAAGAAACACCAGTGGGAAACCGAGAGTAAGTTGAAACGGTGGCAAATAACAATCCGGGAGACAGAGTTCCCGAACGAGTGTGACTAATGAAGTCGTCGTCATCCATACGTGTATGAATCATGAATTTACGTGTGTTACCAAAAAGTGGCGGAATACGAGTTCGTATGATGAAGGTTGGGTACCATTAAAAAGTTTGCCTAAGAATGATTCAAGTATAATGCACAAGTAGTCAAGTAAGTGCTATCTATAGCAAATGTATGTCAGAATGCAATGGCTAACTATCCGGTTGTAGTCTAGACTCACTAATGCGTCCTAACGACTCTGTTAGACACACTAATGCACGTCCTAGTTCCCTACAACCAACGCTCTGATACCACTTGTAACGACCCGACCAAAACCGTTATTGACGGCGCCGTTAACTTAGGTCCCGTTGCGTGGTCGTAGTCCCTATAGGAGACTCGTTTGACCAAAATTATGTCGCATTCATTTGAAAGGTACAAGACTTGCAAGTTTAGTTTACAAAACCGTTCGACAACAAGTCTAAGTTTACAAAAGTCATAAAGTATAAATGAAATAACTTGCGACATAATTAGTTTAAAAACACAGTTGCTATAAATAGCGTAAGTATGTAAACAAAAGTTTGAATCCAAAGGTGCTATCACTAGCGTATGTATGTATGTATCTTGACTCCAAGCAAATAATCAGAGTGTATGCATGTATGCTTGACCCCAAGCAAGTATGAGTGTACGCGGAAGCATGTATCAAATAGCCAAGTATGAACCTGAGAAACATATAGAAAACTGTCAACGAAAAACGTTGGTGAAATCATAGGTGTTTGTAATAAACGTTGTTTTTGAACCACAAGATTTAGTATTCCCATAGTTGATTATCAAAATCGTTTGCATTCCAAAAGTATTGTTCGCGAGCACCCAATTATCAAGACTTAACGTTTCCTTCCATAGAACCCCATCACAATAGTGTTAGAACATACACTGTTTCCCGAAAATATATTTCATCCGTAGACGGTAGCGAACCGTCCGTAATGAGGGTTTGTCAAACCCGTATGGCCACACAATATAAGTTCTCGCTTACACCCTGCAAGTGTAACTAATGATAATCGAATTGAGGATTTTTGTTCTAACTCGCTGTGGAATGTTTGTTTTCCTTGTACTTGTGTTCAAAGTATAAAAGTAAGTAGTACAAAAAGTAACAAAGTATATGTTTCTCAGCCCACAATTTAAAAGTATAAAAAGTTGTTGAAAAGGTGGGACTATGATCTCACCTCGAGTGCACGAGTATAAAGGTACTTCACAAAGTAACGTATGCATGAAAGTTGCTTAGCCTTGACCTAAACAAGTAAGTTGTGTCAATTAACCGGTTACGACACAAGGTCGGGCGAAATGTGTTCAATTAGTCCTATGGCTCGTTACGACTCGAATAGTATAGCATGTGAATCACGTTGTCAAGTTTCATGCAAGAATCACGTATAAAAGCATGTTAGAACGTTTGCATAAAAGTTTGGTTAAGTTTGACTAAAAGTCAAACTTGGTCAAAGTCAACGAAAAAGTCAACACGTTCGGGTCGGGTCCCGGACTATTTTTCTATGCTAGTTATTCATATACAAGTATATTAGAACAAGTTTCATGTGAATCGGAGGTCGATAGCTAGTCAAACATTTCACGTGAAATGGGTCCAAGAGGTCAGAATCTGGCCAGGTGATTCTGCGCGCCGCGCGGGGATGTGGCGCGCCGCGCCACTACCTGGGCAGAGAAATTCTGGTCAGTTTTTCCAAGTGTGCACGAACCAAAACCTTTTCTAACACAACACTTGACCCGCAAACACTTATAACGCCTATCATACATCGTTGGAAAGGTATTTTGACGAGGAATACAACTAACCACATATCATCAATCAAAAACATCATTTACAATAACCGAAAACTCGTCAATTGATCAAGAAAGGTTTATTTTCAAAGTTTCAAGTTCGTAAAACGTATTTTATGATTCGGGAATCCAATTTACACATACGATATGCCGTTTCGAAGGTAATTAAGCATACATTACAACTAATCACTAACAATTAACATTCCATGGCATTCAAGCATCAAAAGTTCATGTCAAGAACTATCAAACCCTAGTCAAACATTACAAAATCAATATTCATGTTTTTGAAGTTTTCTTAATCAACCTACGCATCAAAACGAAGCTAGTGATACTAGTAACACAATTAAAACATGCACTTTAACAATCTAACAACATTAACTCATCCAAAATCAAGGATTAAGCACACCCATTTCAAGTTCATGCTAGTTACTCCAAAAACACAAATCGAGCAAACCAAACATATATTCATGTTAGACTTGAGCCATAGACACTAACTAACACCATTTCAAATCAAAAACACGAATTTAGAGAAATCTAGAGTTTTAGAAATGTTACCCAAACGAGATGAAGTTGGTATCAAATTGTAGAGGATGAAGAGAGGATTCCAAATATGTAATTTGTTTTGAAGTTTGCTTCCAATCCCGAATTTAGATGATGATTCTATGAAGTTGGGGTTTGTGTGTGTGTTCTTGCTAGAGAGAAAGAGAGAGAGGGGGAGATGGTTGAATGGTGGTGATTGGGGTGGACTAGTTGACCTAGTCAACTAGTTTGCCCCGTGTCAATATTAGTCCCTCAAGTTTCAAAGCGGGTGCGGGAATTAACCAAACGAATATTTTTAAAACGCTCGAGTAAACGGGTGATGTCAAAATTAAATAGCGGAAATATAATGAACGTTACTCACGGAAACTATTAATTTAAATACGAAAGATTATGTTTTAAAAAAAAAGACGGTGTTAAAATTAAATTTAACGGAAAAACGCGGGATGTTACAATACATATATATGCATAAAATGAATACGTATCGCCAACACACAAGTAGTAAACACATACCGCAATCCGAGCATAACTAAGCAATGTGATACCTAACGTACCACCAAACCGAATCCGAAAGATTAGCTACAACATACAATAAGTATATATACGCATATACAAAATACATCCGATAATACAACATGGTTAACCCCTTAACCTTAAACCCATGAAGGTTGGCCGAAAAACCCGAGCCTTAGTGAATTCGCACAACCCGAGGTTCACTTCCTTCACCACTTCAACAGCCGAGGTTGGCTGAACTACCCGTGCCTTAGTGAATTCGTACTACCCGAGATTCACTACCTCATCAATAAGGTGACCGAACAACCCGAGTCATCATGAATCTGCACTACCCGATATTCACTACCTTATCAATAAGATGACCGAACAACCCGAGTCATCATGAATCCGCACTACCCGAGATTCACTACCTCATCAATACCCACATCATCGGGGTTACTCAACCGTAACTCAATACCAATCCCACTACGTCGGGATAATGTAACTCCACATCACAAGTCCATGTGATAACGTACACACGAAGTGTGCACCTCGCCAAAGGTGGTCAACCAAATCGCACAACGGTGCCAATTGGACTTATTACACAAGCCCATCAAATCCACCTATATATGAAGTGGGTTCTATAACCGAGAACCACTTCACCCGACCCGCACCCATCCTACACATACATATGCACATAGGATATTAACACTCACCTTGTCGTCTTGATGAATGCAACCGAAAAAATCCGCAACACGTCCATGGAAAGTACCTATTCCATTATCACAATATAAACAACACAATTATGGTGGATTTACAAACCAACCCAATTGATACTTAGTGCAATTTCGACCCAAATGCACTTTCAAGCACAAATCGCGCCCAAACTAACCAATAATCACTAACACAAGTGAAAATAGTCCTAATATGCCAATTAAACTCGAACACAAGTGTTAAACACTTATCTTGCCCAAATTGACATACAAACCCTAATTTTGACCCATTTCAAAATTAATCAACCAAATACCCCCAAATGGGTTCCAACACTTCCAAAATTACTAACACTAGCGATTATACCCAATTTACAAACCCTAACCATGGTCAAGTCGGTCTCCAACCAAAAATCCGCTAACAATAACAATAAACCCGATTACTAGTATCACTAAACTCACTTCATGAGTTTAAATGGGTTTCTCAACATTTTAAGTTCAAACCCTAACTTGAATCATCAACTCAAATAATGAAATTCGGAGTTAGAACTTACCAATACAACCACAACGTAGCCAAGAACGAGATGAACAACTTTAAAACCCGAGCTTCGGTGAGAATCCGACTCCTTCTTCTCCAAATCAAACTCTCTCTCTCTAAACTCTTACTCCCTCTCTAGATAAGGATGAGAGTGTTTGTGTTGGTGAAGATAAGGTTGAATAAGCTCAACTTTTCCCATTTGTGGCTTAAAACTGGCCACCAAGTGAAAAGACCAACATACCCCTTTTAAAATCTTAAAATTACACAGCTGGCCCGACAGACACTTTGGATGGCGTCCCACATATTGGACGGCGTCCAACACTTCTTTACTAGACGATGTCCCAAACCTTGGACGGTGTCCTATTCAAATGAAACAGGAACAGGGTCTTACACATCATCAACAGTAGAATCTGTATTCTCACAGAGATTTTCGAAATCTGTAAAAGAAATATCCCGTAATACTTGAAGAACTTCATTGACCTTATGAATATGAATAGAATTGGGCTTTAGTTGGGAAGATATGTGCTCTGGAAGAATAGGAAAATTAGGGATATTCTTCTGCAAAAAATCAATAGTCTTATAGCGCTCAGCATCAATAGTAGAGGAAAAAAGATCTTCATATTGCTTCTTTAATTGGTTTGAAAAGTACATTTTCTTAAACAAAGGGGAAGACCCTTTTAGATCGCATAAGGTTTACGTGGCATAAGCGGCAAGCATATTATTTTCTTCAACAAGATTATGCCAAGATGCTTCGGTCTTTTCATTTTCTTCTTGAGAAAAAAGAAGTTGTCTTTCAAGATCTTTGATCCGCTCGATATATTTTTTCTCCTCATATTCCAAAGCTGCAGCATGAGATTCAGCATTTACTCATGCAAAAACCGCAACTCCAAGATCAAGCTCTAAATTTTCTTTAACTTCTCGAAGAGCCTCTATTTCATATGCATGAAGATTAGATTGGCAGAGAGTGTCCTCTGCTTGTTCATTTGAAAAATCTAGTTAAAACCAGTCATCATTGTATAGATAAGACTTTGGGCATGAGCTTTGCGTGAATCCCTGTCAGAAAGCCTACTTAGAGAATTCAGAAAAGCATGCGAGAAGACGGTTTTCAAAAAACTTTTGAAACCATCATAACTGTTTGTTGGACCCCTTGCAAAAGTTAACATTCCAGAAATATCTATCTCTCGAAGATGAGAACCAGATTTACTCTCAATATTATCTGTATAATGAGTAGGCGAAGGAGAAGGAATAATGCTGGGGGTAGAAGCATTATGGGGAGGAATGTTTTGCTTCGCTGAAAGATGAAGAGGATCAACAAGCGAAGTAATATAGGCGCGACACCATGACTAGGCATTCTTAAAAAAGAAGATAAATTATAATCAGCTAGCTGACCTGCAGTTGGTATGCGAGAAGAACAAAAGTGGGATGTAACATTCCTATTTTGGACAACAAAAGATTTTCGTTTGGTACCAACAGATCATGCGGTATGCACAGAGCGGAGCGCGAATGAGGATGACTTTTACCTTGAGCAATAGGTTTGGTTGAAAAGCAAAGCTCTTGAGAGATATTGAAGTTTAAAATCTCGTACAAGATTAATTCTGAAAAAGAAGATACATGACAATAAATAAAGGAAAGTAGTAAATGAGGACAGCGAAGCAAGAAAAATTCATACATTTGCCCCTATGAGTAACTACGGGGCGAATAGGAGAATCCCGCCAATCATCGCTAACAGAACTAAGAACAAGTATGTGTTCAGCATATGTACGTTGGAAAAGAGCTTATGACCTAAATTTCTCATAACATATTTTCTCTGCATATGATAATTTGGTACCAAGAACAATAGGCGCATAGCGAGTAGCCCACCAAACTCTCACTGATCGATAATCATTCAGCACAATGTCGTCATTAACAAAAAAGAAGGATGTCTCTCAATCCCGGATTGGTTACGCTCGAAGATTAAAAAATCCATATTGTTTAAAGTGAAACCAGCCGACATAGTAAGATTCAATCTGAAAGAGATTTTCAAAGATACGAAGAGAGGAGGTTGTTTTGTGGCATGACAGTACATCTCAAGAATAATAATTTTACGTATACTAGCGGGCTCAAGTTGACCAATAACAATTTGATAGTGAGAAATCACTAATTGGAAAAAATCAGTTAAAGGGATGCGAAGATTGGCGGATTCCAGAGCATGAGAATATAGAGCAATTTTACTTGGAGAGTGGTTGATGAGCGTGATCAGATGACGAAGGAATTACTGTGTCAACTGAATGAAGAATCAGAAATCGATGGTAAAGGTCCTCTAAATATTGTTGAGAAACTGAACTGGAAATATGACAACCATCAAGAAAAGAACGATTACTAGAGGATGGATAAGACATTATAAATATGTGATAATAAGAAGCGGATAGACAAAAATAAAGACGAGGTAGTTTACAGGAGTAAATGTTGGTGACATATATAGGGAGATAAAGAGGTAACTCAAAGGGTTTTTACCGTTATATAAGACATGATCGGACGTACACGTGGATGATGGAGATGATAAGCAACAAGATGGTAAATCAAACAATCAAGGTTGTCAAATCACTGTCAGAAGCGTTTAATGCATGGAGTCTCGCAGGATTGGAAGAAATGATTTTTAAGTTTGACAATGATACCTTTACAAGCCATCATTCTCAAACTGGGGATAGAACACGAGTGCAAGTGACAATCACGTTAACGGTGAGCGATTTAGTGTCCTTGAACTCTTCTGAGTTCCAAATAACTATGATTACCGGACCCAAATACATGTTCCGAATCCGGTCAAGGTCAAACTTGGTTAACCATCTAGAGAGAAAGTTCTCTTGTAGAAAGAGAAAGTTCTACTCTGACAAATGATCTGATCTACCAATTAATGGAATCCAGGTGGCATATTTAATAGGCAAAAAGTCAAAGGTTCTCTTTCAGAAAATGACACGCGCCATGCTCTGGGTCAACCCTTATCTTTTGGAGATTGACCAGTCAACTCCATAAAATACGGAACATGACTTTTATATGACCCTCAGATCTAATCTATGTTCGCTCATCTTGTATCTTTTATCCTGAAAGGACCCGTTCATATCGATTATAAACGATTCACAATAGTTGATTACATCGCGAGGTTTTGACCTCTATATGATACATTTTATAAACATTGCATTCGTTTTTAAAAGACAAACTTTCATTACATCGAAAGTTGACAGGCATGCATACCATTTCATAATATATCAAACTATCAATAATCTTGTTGAACTCAACGACTCGAATGCAACGTCTTTTGAAATATGCCATGAATGACTCCAAGTAATATCTCTAAAATGAGCAAATGCACAACGGAAGATTTCTTTCATACCTGAGAATAATCATGCTTAAAAGTGACAACCAAAAGGTTGGTGAATTCATTAGTTTATCAAAATAATCATTTCCAATAATATAATAGACCACAAGATACTTATATTTCAAAAACAATCTGTGCAGGTCTACTCACTGCTGTAAAAATCATTCATATGAAGAACACCGGAACCTTTCAAAAACAAACTCACCAACGGTAGCTAATGCGTCGTGCAATGCAAAATCATCTCACCGTGGTAGTTAATATGAAAGGACCCGTTCATATACATTATAAACGATTCACAATAGTTGATTACATCGCGAGGTATTTGACCTCTATATGATACGTTTTACAAATATTGCATTCATTTTTAAAAGACAAACTTTCTTTACATCTAAAATTGACGGCATGCATACCATTTCATATTACATCCAACTATAATTGACTTAATATTAATCTTGATGAACTCAACGACTCGAATGCAACGTCTTTCAAAGTATGTCATGAATGACTCCAAGTAATATCCTTAAAATGAGCTATGCACAGCGAAAGATTTCTTTAATACCTGAGAATAAACATGCTTTAAAGTGTCAACCAAAAGGTTGGTGAGTTCATTAGTTTATCATAATCAATCATTTCCGTAATAGTAATAGACCACAAGATTTCATATACATAAACATTTTAATAAAAATATTCTAAGTGGTTGAGCACTTGGTAACCATACTTAACATTTAATCAACATCGCATATTCCCTTTATTATGAAATCTCACTCCTCTGTACCAAGTGTAGTCACTGAAACAAAGTACTGTGCAACCGTTGAATACTGATCGTCCAGTCCGGTTGGGGTTGTCAGGCCCGATAGATCTATCAACAGGATTCACGTTTACAATACCGCATGTAAATGGTAGTTACCAAGCTATTAGGGAAAAATATGCAAAGTGGTACAACTCAACGTAGAATATGTTTTTAGTACTTGCGTCCATTTCGTAAAACAGTGCATGTATTCTCAGCCCAAAAATATATATAAAAAGGGAGTAATGAAACTCACGATACTGTATTTCGTAGCAATTATGTATATGACGGCACTGAACAAGTGCAGGGTTTGTCTCGGATTCAAGAACCTATATTAAGTATATATATTTATATATTGGTCAATATCTGTCTAACAATTTAGGTCAAGTCGTAGTGTATCACAATCCTAATGCTCGAGACCGACATGCAAAAGTCAACAAAAGTCAACTTGACCCAAAATGACTTCCAAAATCTATACATGTTTATTATATAACTTATATATAGTCGGATATTACAAGTCATTTATTAATAAAAAAAATTTATATTTAAATTCATATATGATAAAAATATACTTTTATATATCTCAAGTAATAAAATTTATAAAATTCACTTAATATCATAAAAATATAGTGGTATGTATTATTAATGTAATTATATTACGTGTGGTAAAAATATCTTTGTACGCATATTTATTTGATAAAATAATATTAATAATAATAATAATGATAAAAATAATAAAATGATAGTTTCAATAAAAATATTAATTTTTGGTAATAAAGATAATTTTAGTAATAACATCAACTGATAACAATTATCATAATCGTTTTAATAATAATATTAAAATTAATAATAATTCAGTTGACCATATCTTTTAATCCGTTCATCGAACCCACACGATTTCTAAATGAAAAGTTATTAATTTTTCTTTAGCTTTTCAACGACATGCATATCATATACCTTATCTCAGTAGCATATGTATCAAATTCGTGATTTATCATAAACTATTTAACGATGAAACTAAGCATACAAACATGTATAATCATATATACTCGAGCATTAGTCAGGGATACACTATTAATATATAAAAGATAAGATATGAATACTCACGTATCAATATTGTGATTCAGTATTGCAGGAAAGTACATAGATGCAACGAAAATGATAAACGTTAGGTTGACCTCACGAGCAATACCCTCGAACAATACCCATCACCTCCATAGCTATAACCCATAATTTCCTTAGCTCTATCCCATTTGAAAACTTATTTTGAAATCGTCTGAATATAACTCCATCGTAGTATTTTATGTATACTAATAATATCTTGAAATAATACTAAGTAAATATATATATGTAATTCGATTGAGAGAGTTTAGAGAAATATATTTTCAAGTTTCTATGAAATAATGAAACCTATTGAATTCTATTTATAATAGATTTTTGAATTATTAAAGTGAATTATTAAAGTATGAATTATTAAAGTGAATTATTAAAGTATGAATTATTAAAGTGAATTATTAAAGTATGAATTATTAAAGTGAATTATTAAAGTATGAATTATTAAAGTGAATTATTAAAGTGAATTATTAAAGTGAATTATTAAAGTGAATTACTAAAGTTAAAGTAAAGTAAAAGTGAATTATTAAAGTAAACCCACACGGCACCTCTTCGTGTTAGGGCTCTGAACATCACCATCCATTCGAACCTCAACAGCCAGATCCGAGTAGCCCAAGAGGAGGCTCTCAAGGAGGAGAATATATCTCATGAACATTTGAACATACTTGTCTCTCGATTCGAGGTTAGGGAGTCTGGACTCCAATGTTATGCCGGAAGAATTTGGGTACCTCTTTATGTAGATTTACGGAACCTTATACTTGATGAAGCACACAAATCGAGGTATTCGATTCACCCTGGAGCGGGCAAAATGTACCACGACCTTAAAGAATAGTATTGGTGGCCGAATCTTAAGAGAGACGTTGCAACTTATGTTGGTAAGTGTTTGACTTGCTTGAAGGTTAAAGCCGAGCATCAGAGGCCCTCTGGATTGCTTCAACAGCCGGAGATCCCACAATGGAAGTGGGAAAGGATCACAATGGATTTCATTACCAAGCTACCAAAGACGGTGGGCGGATACGATACTATTTGGGTTATTGTTGACCGCCTTACCAAATCTGCACACTTCCTAGCGATGAAGGAAACTGATACAATGGAAAGACTTGCTCATCTATACATCAAGGAGGTTGTATCACGACACGGTGTACCTTTATCGATCATCTCAGATCGCGATCCCCGTTTTGCTTCTAGATTTTGGCGTTCTTTGCAAGAAGCCATGGGAACTCGTCTTGACATGAGTACTGCTTATCATCCTCAGACTGACGGGCAAAGTGAATGAACGATTCAGACGTTGGAGACATGTTGCGTGCATGTGTTATCGATTTCGGAAAGGCCTGGGAAAGGCATTTGCCACTCGCAGAATTTTCTTACAACAACAGTTATCACTCGAGCATTAATGCTGCACCTTTTGAAGCGTTGTATGGCCGTAAGTGCCGATCTCCTATTTGTTGGGCCGACGTAGGCGAAAAGCAAATCACCGGACCCGAGGTAGTCCACGAAACGAAGGAGAAGATTGCTCAGATACAAGCGAGACTTAAGACTGCCCGCGATCGCCAAAAGAGTTATGTCGATCTTAAACGTAAAGACTTTGAATTCAACGTTGGTGATCGTGTAATGTTGAAGGTTGCACCTTGGAAGGGTGTGATCCGTTTTGGAAAACGTGGAAAGCTGAACCCACGATACATTGGTCCTTTTGAAATCTTGGAACGTGTTGGACCCGTTGCTTACCATTTGGATCTACCAGCACAATTGAGCTCAGTTCATCCTACCTTCCACGTGTCAAACTTGAAGAAGTGTCTTGCTGCACCCGAACTTATCATACCACTGGAAGAACTTACAATTGATGACAAACTCCACTTTGTGGAAGAACCTGTTGAAATTATGGATCGTGAGCTCAAAACTTTGAAACGCAACAAGATTCCGATTGTCTGAGTACGATAGAATGCCAAACGAGGACCTGAGTTTACTTGGGAACGAGAGGACCAAATGATGCGGAAGTATCCTCACCTTTTCCCGACTCCTCCATCTACCTCAGCTTAAAATTTCGGGACGAAATTTTCTTTAACAGGTGGGTAATGTAACGACCCTGGATTCTCCAACATTTATTTATTAATAATTATTATTATTAATACGTGTGATTAAACGAATGTATGTTATTACATTTACATGTTGCCATGACTGCCCGTACTTGATTCTTTAATGCCCGAAACGTCCTTGTGACACGCGTACATTACACGAATAATATTTTTAGAATATTATTTACATTCATGATTAGTTTTATTAATAATTTTGATTAACTATGGTTATTAGTTAACTACTTGGGCTTTAGTTGGAATAATTTGTGAATTACTTGAACTTGGGCTAGCTAAATGTTGTGGACTCATGATATTGGACATATAAGCCCACCCTACATCTAAATGGACTACTAGAAGCCCAACTTTAGGCTAGTAACTTGTTAATATAAACCTTGGAATAACTAGATTAAACTAAAAACAAAATACTTACAAGCATGCTAGTAACCCTTTCCCCCATGCATTTACTTTTACCATTCAACACTTACACCATGCTCAACACAAGAATTTAGGAAGTTGACCACCCCCATTGGATGGTCTAAAAACCGTCCACTTTACATGGGGAGGGGGGAGGTTCAATTTTTTTTATGTTACTTATTACTTGCATTCATCTCACTCTTACACACACTTCACTTTGCTACTTCTCTTTCTCACATTTTTCTCTCTACTTGGTAAGTAACAAGGCTTGTTTTCTCTTCTTTTTCTTCATCTAAAACCGCCACCATCATCATTCTTGTACTTGGTTGTGTTGTGTTGTTGTTTAATTACTTGTTCTTGTTGTTGATTACCTTCTTGAAGTTGTTTGTTGTTTTAAAGAATCAAACTTCCTAGTTTGTTCTTCATATTATCTTGTTATTCAAGAACAAGCAAGAACCTAAACTCTCTAGTTTATGGTTCTACAATTGATGTTTTAAAGATTTAAAGTTCATAAGTTCTAAAAAAAATCATACATGCATTCATGTTTGTAAACTTGAGGTTTACTTTCTTAAGAATCAAAGCCTTGGCTTGAATCTTTAAAGTATGAATAACCATGAACTTATTACTTGTAAATTTATTCATACACTTTTAATTTCGTGATTCTTGTTATAATGGTCAAAGTGTTACTAGTTAACCTTGACCTCATTTATCTTGAACTAAAGTTAAAAGTTCAAGAACATGCAAATGAAACTTTTAATTATAACTTTGTACACTTATGTTTGATCTAGACTTTTGGGTCTTGGATCTTCAAGATCAAACTAACCACTTAAGATCTTGATTAGTTAGTTTATTTTCAAGTTTGTAGTACAATATCACTTTTCTAATTCATGCATGTGTTGAATCTATGATCTTGATGCAACTTTGGTTCATCAAATTTCATACAACTCTTAAGTGAGTTGTGCTTGATATCATAGACTTATACTAGTGTTATGATGGTCAAATCTTGGTTAAGATGATGCAAACACATCAACAAGTTGTACACTTGAAGTTATATGCATCAAGGATGAGAACCGTGATAAGCATCAAGTACCAAGACCACCGGAACTCACTTTTAACTTCCTGTTTTCTGTTTACAGCCCTCTGTCCTACTGTTTCTGTAATAACCAGTATACCTAGGCTACTGAGACCTTTATTTTCAAATAAATCTTTTCGAATAGATAACTTTTCATATAGGACTCGTCTTAATCCGAGTTACGGTTTAGAATCTATGGCCCTCCGAGCGTCACTATGTCCATTTACTTTCCTGTTTTCTGTTTACAGTTTCTGTTTTTATGGTTTCTGTAACAGACCATTATACCTGGGCTACTGTAACCTTGATTTTCAGATAGCTCAGTTCGTGTAGATAACTTTTCATATAGGACTTGTCTTAATCCGAGTTACGGTTTAGGATTTATGGCCCTCCGATCGTCACTATGTCCTTTAACGTTGTGCAGAAATTTCTGACCTACTCGCACTTAGACCGTCTCCACGGTCAAACGAAGATGAGTTTGATTCTGTAAATTTTACCACACTTAAAGGACTCATATACGGAGCCATGGCCACTGGTCTCACCTTAATTGAGTAAGGTTAGAGGCCGTGGTGACTGATCAAAGTCAGCCTTTGTTTTAAACTACTTTCATGAACGAAACTTACTTTACGCCTTTTGTTTGATGATGAATGATGATGAACCTTAAGACTCTAATTACATACTTATAAACCTTTTGAGATGAATTACTGACTTAGTACTATTTGACTTAGGTTGAGGACTTTCGGACCGATTACTTGCACACCTTTTCTGAACCGACTTTACGACTACATTATCATTGTGAGTTATAGCATCCCTTTTTACTTTAACTATTTGGGACTGAGAATACATGCACATTTTATGTTTTACATACTAGGCACGAGTACTTAAAAACTTATATATGTGTGGGTTATACAACGGCACAAACATTCCCTTTAGCTCGGTAACGTTTAATCATTGGTTTTTGAACCGTGAACGCGAATCTTAGATATGGATCCATAGGGTTTGACATCCCCACTCGGGCTAGTCGCGCTATCATTTAACGAGTGATTAATACTTCGTAATCATACGCACTTGCCAAGTGTACTTTCAGGGGGTATAAACGTTAAGTTAGTTACCAAGTGCCCACGGTTAAGCATATACTTTATCATATCGTTTTAAAACGCTCTTTGTAGCACTGAAATCTCGTGGCCTACCTTACATACTGTTATACTTAAACTATAGCTCACCAACCTTTGTGTTGACATTTTAAGCATGTTTTTCTCATGTGCTTGAGGTTAGCTTCCGCTGTGTACTAGTCGTGCTGTAGACACCCGCTGCTTAGAGTTGTCATCGCATGAACTACTTTACCTTGCATTCAAACTTTAGTACTTTTGAATTATGACTTGTAACGACCATTGTGGTCACATACACTTATTATTTGCTTCCACTTAGTGAAGCATGCTTTTGGATTGTAAAACATTTGATGTCGGTTATGACATCACCTTTTTATCGTGAATGCAACTTATTTTATTACAGCATATAGTACTTAACCTTGTAATGATCCTGTTGTTGATGATTTGTACACGATGGTTTTGTACGGGGCATCACATTTGGTATCAGAGCATTGGTTGTAGGGAATTAGGTTGCATTAGTGAGTCTAAGACTGACCCGAGTAGGATTCACTAATAGGACTAATCTACAACTCACTAGTTTACTTGTTCCCGCTGAACTTACTGCATGCTGCTGCTTACTGTTACATCTATATGCCGTATGCCACTACATGATTTCACTACTGCATGCTATTACTAGCTTTCGATTGCATGCTACTTTCATACGATTTGCTGTTATTGCCGTGCTACTTATTGTTATACATGATTTAAACTGTTGGCCTAATACGTGCTTGCTTTATGACTTACTGACATGGAAAATTTATTTTTCCTTGTTCAGATGTCGGATGTACCACCTGCTAGCATTTTGGGCAATTTAGACTCTTCAGCTACTCCACCTACCACCGTTGCTGATCCACCGATCCCGACACGCACGAGTGACCCCGGCGCTTCATCTTCCGGGACTAGCAGCCAGCCGCCTGCACCAGTGACTACTTCTGATGGACACGTGGGCCCTACGGAGATTCCAGCTCCATCTGCTCCCGGACCCTCGGGGTCACAGCCCCGTATCGGTGGGATTGAGATTCCCGCGGAGTTCGGGGAAGGGCCATTTCGTAACCATATGCGCACGCCTTACCGACGCACTGCCGACGGATGTTTAGTGCTGATTCCGTCAAGCAGACACAGACAGATGTTGGCCGCCTTCGGACTACCAGTTGAGCCACCCGTGTCTCCACCACATGATTCAGACGACGGGTCTTCCACTGATGCTCCATCAGACGGCACCTCTTCGGATGACTCCAGTGATGATGAGGACCCTGCTGATATACCTATTCATCCACCCTCCACCCCGCCAAAGAAGCGGTACCGTCCTGATGGCACCGTCATTCCAGGGGTGAATGGAGGTCGTGCTTTCACTGACGCTTTTTGTCGACGTCGGAGGGTTACTGCCCGTAAGCGGCTCGTGTCGTACCCTGCTGACCCACTCATACGTAAGACACCTCGTTACGTGCTGACTATTTCTGGAGCCGGGACATCTGCACCCCGTTTCGTGCGGTCTGCACCACCCGCTCCGCCAGCACCATCCGCTCCACCGGCCCCACCTGCACCACCAGCACCGCCCGCCCCACCAGCTCCCACTGTCAAGAAATTGACAAGGGAGGTGGAGATTCTCCGAGCTCGGGTTACTAAGCTCGAGGAGCAGTTGGCTCAGGTTTTAGACATCCTACACCCACCTTCACCGTAGGACCTTTTGTATTAGATTTCATGATGTAATCTAGTTGTAGTTTCATATTTCACTTATGTATTGTACGAACTTATTCAGATGTATGAAACTTATTATTATTAATAAATGGAAACTTTGTGATGTTACTTTTTGTACAAGTGTTCTACTTACGTTACTGTATGGTGTTTTGCGGTACTTGTATCAACTTGCGTTACTTAATTAACATGTGTTGTGCTGTTTACATGTTGGTTTTTATATACTATATTATTATATATTGAATGCTGGATTTTGACTCGAGTCAAAATGTTTGTATAGAACACCATGGCTAACGGTCGATCCACACCTACTGCTGCTCAAATTGAAGAGATGATCCAAGAACGTGTAGCCGCAGCCCTAGCAGAAAGAAACCTCCAAGCTCCACCGCCACCACCACCGGTTATCCCACCCGTTCGAAATGGGTGTACTTACAAGGAATTCCAGAGCTGCAAACCACATAACTTCAGTGGAACCGAGGGACCGGTTGGTCTCACCAGATGGTTCGAGAAACTTGAATCAGTATTCCGAGTGAGCAACTGTTCGGAGGACAACAAGACCAAGTTTGCTTCGTGCACGCTATCTGACGGCGCGCTAACGTGGTGGAACATGTTAGCTCAAGCGAAAGGCATTGATGAGGCGTATGCTACATCATGGGAGGAATTCAAAGCGGCAATGATTGATGAGTATTGTCCGAGAACCGAAATACAAAAGATGAAAATGGAATTCATGCAGTTAAAGGCCGTTGGGAACGACCTTGATGGTTACAACAGGAGATTTTTGGAACTAGCTCTTATGTGTCCGACAATGGTCACCCCGGAATTCAAGCGTATGGAGAGATAATTCTGGGGACTCCCTAAGTCCATCAAAGGAAATGTCACATCGTCCAAACCACCGAATGTTCCCAAAGCAATGCGCATGGCGCATACCCTCATGAATCAGATTCTTATTGATGAGCCAGAGAAGGCTAAGTTTGAAGCTGGTAGTAGCGAAAAGCGAAAGTGGGATAATAACAACCACCACAACAATAGGGGGAGAACCTATGACCAGACCCTAGCCAAGAGGCACAACAACGGTGGAAACCCCAACCCCAACAACAACACCAACTCCAACCCGAACTACAAGGGAACCTTACCACAATGCAAGAGGTGTTACAAACACCACACTGGGTATTGTAATGTGGTTTGTGAGAAGTGCCAACGGTCTGGACATATATGCAAGGATTGCAAGGTCACAACTTTGAATGCAAGGGCGAACCCCACCGGGCCGAAGAAGTGCTACGGATGCGGAAAGACGGGTCACTTCAGGAATGAGTGTCCCGACAAGCGAAAAGACAGCGTACCACCGCGAGGTAGAGCTTTTAATGTTAATGCAAGGGATGCACGCGAGAACCCCGACTTGGTGACAGGTATATTCACTATCAACAATCTTTTAGCTTCTGTCCTTTTTGATACTGGTGCCGATAGAAGTTATGTATGTAGACACTTTTGTGATAAGATAAATTGGTCGTTAGTCCCTTTAAAAGAAAGTATGCTTGTCAAGGTAGCCAACGGTAAACTTGAAAAGGTTGACCAAATTGGCCGAGGGGCTATTATTAATATAGCTGGTGCGAATTTTGAAATTGACTTGATACCTATCAAACTGGGAAGTTTTGACGTGATCGTCGGTATGGATTGGTTGACCAAAGTAAGGGCCGATATTATTTGTGGAGATAAAGCTCTTCGTATACCACAAGGAGATGGCGAGCTGCTGGTTATTTATGGAGAGAGATGTACCTCGAAGTTAAACCTCATCAGTTGCGTGAAAGCGCAAAAGATCATGAAGAAGGGACGTCTTGCTGTTCTAGCACATGTGAAAACAGTAGAAACGGAGGTGAAGAGTGTGAACAACGTACGGATTATGAACGAGTTTCCTGATGTCTTTCCAGAGGAGTTACCTGGATTACCACCACCGAGGGCAGTGGAATTTCAGATCGATTTAGTGCCAGGAGCTGCACCTGTAGCTTGCGCACCGTACCGACTTGCACCTTTCGAGATGCAAGAGTTACAAAACCAACTACAGGAACTCCTAGATCGAGGGTTTATTCAACCAAGTTCTTCGCCGTGGGGCGCACCTGTTTTGTTTGTGAAGAAGAAGGATGGATCCTTCCGTATGTGTATCGACTACCGTAAACTCAACAAATTGACAATCAAGAATCGGTATCCACTACCACGAATTGACGATCTTTTCGATCAGCTGCAAGGATCGAGCATTTACTCTAAGATCGATTTGCGATTCAGTTATCACCAGTTGAGGGTGAAAGAGAGTGACGTGATGAAGACTGCATTTAGGACTCGCTATGGTCATTATGAGTTTCTCGTGATGCCATTCGGATTAACAAATGCATCTGTCGTGTTCATGGACCTCATGAATCGAGTCTGCAAGCCGTACTTGGATAAGTTTGTTATCGTCTTCATAGATGATATCCTCATCTACTCTAATAGCGAAGAAGAGCATGAGCAACACCTCCGATTAGTGCTTGAACTCTTGAGACAAGAGCAACTATACGCCAAATTCTCCAAGTGTGAATTTTAGTTGAAGGAAGTCCAGTTTCTGGGTCATGTTGTGAGCGACTAGGGAATCAAAGTTGATCCCGCCAAGATTGAAGCCATCAGCAAGTGGGAAACCCCACTACTCCAACTCATATTCGCCAATTCCTAGTTCTTGTCGGGTACTACCGAAGATTCATCGAAGGATTTTCTCTGATTGCGCGTCCCTTGACCGCGCTGACTCACAAGGGCAAGAAGTTCATTTGGGAACCCACACACGAATCAGCATTTCAAACTTTGAAAAAGAAGTTAACCACCGCACCTATCCTATCACTTCCTGAGGGCAGTGACGACTTTGTTGTTTATTGCGATGCATCGAAGAGTGGTTTTGGTTGTGTACTGATGCAAAGATTAAAGGTTATTGCCTATGCATCCCGACAATTGAAGATTCATGAGCGGAACTACACAACTCAGGATCTCGAACTTGGAGCTGTTGTCTTTGCGCTCAAATTATGGAGACACTATTTGTATGGAACTAAAAGTACTATCTTCACCAATCACAAGAGTCTTTAACACATCTTCGATCAGAAGCAACTGAATATGAGACGCGTCGATGGATCGAGACGCTCAACGACTACGATTGTGAACTCCGTTATCACCCTGGAAAGGCCAATGTTGTAGCTGACGCTTTGAGTTGAAAGGAGAGAACGGCACCTCTTCGTGTTAGGGCTCTGAACATCACCATCCATTCGAACCTCAATAGCCAGATCCGAGTAGCCCAAGAGGAGGCTCTCAAGGAGGAGAATATATCTCATGAACATTTGAACATACTTGTCTCTCGATTCGAGGTTAGGGAGTCTAGACTCCGATGTTATGCCGGAAGAATTTGGGTACCTCTTTATGGAGATTTACGGAACCTTATACTTGATGAAGCACACAAATCGAGGTATTCGATTCACCCTGGAGCGGGCAAAATATACCACGACCTTAAAGAACAGTATTGGTGGCCGAATCTTAAGAAAGACGTTGCAACTTATGTTGGTAAGTGTTTGACTTGCTCGAAGGTTAAAGCCGAGCATCAGAGGCCCTTTGGATTGCTTCAACAGCCGGAGATCCCACAATGGAAGTGGGAAACGATCACAATGGATTTCATTACCAAGCTACCAAAGACGGTGGGCGGATACGATACTATTTGGGTTATTGTTGACCGCCTTACCAAATCTGCACACTTCCTAGCGATGAAGGAAATTATACAATGGAAAGACTTGCTCATCTATACATCAAGGAAGTTGTATCACGACACGGTGTACCTTTATCGATCATCTCAGATCGCAATCCCCGTTTTGCTTCTAGATTTTGGCGTTCTTTGCAAGAAGCCATGGGAACTCGTCTTGACATGAGTACTGCTTATCATCCTCAGACTGACGGGCAAAGTGAACGAACGATTCAGACATTGGAGGACATGTTGCGTGCATGTGTTATCGATTTCGAAAAGGCCTGGGAAAGGCATTTGCCACTCGCCGAATTTTCTTACAACAACAGTTATCACTCGAGCATTAATGCTGCACCTTTTGAAGTGTTGTATGGCCGTAAGTGCCGATCTCCTATTTGTTGGGCCGACGTAGGCAAAAAGCAAATCACCGGACCCGAGGTAGTCCACGAAATGACGGAGAAGATTGCTCAGATACAAGCGACACTTAAGACTACCCGTGATCGCCAAAAGAGTTATGCCGATCTTAAATGTAAAGACTTCGAATTCAACGTTGGTGATCGTGTAATGTTGAAGGTTGCACCTTGGAAGGGTGTGATCCGTTTTGGGAAACGTGAAAAGTTGAACCCACGATACATTGGTCCTTTTAAAATCTTGGAACGTGTTGGACTCGTTGCTTACCGTTTGGATCTACCAGCACAATTGAGCTCAGTTCATCCTACCTTCCACGTGTCAAACTTGAAGAAGTATCTTGCTGCACCCGAACTTATCATACCACTGGAAGAACTTACAATTGATGACAAACTCCACTTTGTGGAAGAACCTGTTGAAATTATGGATCGTGAGATCAAAACTTTGAAACGCAACAAGATTCCGATCGTCCGAGTATGATGGAATGCCAAACGAGGACCTGAGTTTACTTGGGAACGAGAGGACCAAATGATGCGGAAGTATCCTCACCTTTTCCCGACTCCTCCATCTACCTCAGCTTAAAATTTCGGGACAAAATTTTCTTTAACAGGTGGGTAATGTAACGACCCTGGATTCTCCAACATTTATTTATTTATTAATAATTATTATTATTAATACGTGTAATTAAACGAATGCATGTTATTACATTTACATGCTGCCATGACTGCCCGTACTTGATTCTTTAATGCCCGAAACGTCCTTGTGACACGCGTACATTACACGAATAATATTTTTAGAATATTATTTACATTCATGATTAGTTTTATTAATCATTTTGATTAACTATGGTTATTAGTTAACTACTTGGGCTTTAGTTGGAATAATTTGTGAATTACTTGAACTTGGGCTTGCTAAATGTTGTGGACTCATGATATTGGACATATAAGCCCACCCTACATCTAAATGGACTACTAGAAGCCCAACTTTAGGCTAGTAACTTATTAATATAAACCTTGGAATAACTAGATTAAACTAAAAACAAAATACTTACAAGCATGCTAGTAACCCTTTCCCCCATGCATTTACTTTTACCATTCAACACTTACACCATGCTCAACACAAGAATTTAGGAAGTTGACCACCCCCATTGGATGGCCTAAAAACCGTCCACTTTACATGGGGAGGGGGGAGGTTCAATTTTTTTTATGTTACTTATTACTTGCATTCATCTCACTCTTACACACACTTCACTTTGCTACTTCTCTTTCTCACATTTTTCTCTCTACTTGGTAAGTAACAAGGCTTATTTTCTCTTCTTTTTGTTCATCTAAAACCGCCACCATCATCATTCTTGTACTTGGTTGTGTTGTTATTTAATTACTTGTTCTTGTTGTTGATTACCTTCTTGAAGTTGTTTGTTGTTTTAAAGAATCAAACTTCCTAGTTTGTTCTTCATATTATCTTGTTATTCAAGAACAAACAAGAACCTAAACTCTCTAGTTTATGGTTCTACAATTGATGTTTTAAAGATTTAAAGTTCATAAGTTCTAAAAAAAATCATACATGCATTCATGTTTGTAAACTTGAGGTTTACTTTCTTAAGAATCAAAGCCTTGGCTTGAATCTTTAAAGTATGAATAACCATGAACTTATTACTTGTAAATTTATTCATACACTTTTAATTTCGTGATTCTTGTTATAATGGTCAAAGTGTTACTAGTTAACCTTGACCTCATTTATCTTGAACTAAAGTTAAAAGTTCAAGAACATGAAAATGAAACTTTTAATTATAACTTTGTACACTTATGTTTGATCTAGACTTTTGGGTCTTGGATCTTCAAGATCACACTAACCACTTAAGATCTTGATTAGTTAGTTTATTTTCAAGTTTGTAGTACAATATTACTTTTCTAATTCATGCATGTGTTGAATCTATGATCTTGATGCAACTTTGGTTCGTCAAATTTCATACAACTCTTAAGTGAGTTGTGCTTCATATCATAGACTTACACTAGTCTTATGATGGTAAAATATTGGTTAAGATGATGCAAACACATCAACGAGTTGTACACTTGAAGTTATATGCATCAAGGATGAGAACCGTGATAAGCATCAAGTACCAAGACCACCGGAACTCACTTTTAACTTCCTGTTTTCTGTTTACAGCCCTCTGTCCTACTGTTTCTGTAACATACTAGTAGACCTGGGCTACTAAGACCTTGATTTTCAAATAGATCTTTTCGAATAGATAACTTTTCATATAGGACTCGTCTTAATCCGAGTTACGGTTTAGAATCTATGGCCCTCCGAGCGTCCCTATGTCCATTTACTTTCCTGTTTTCTGTTTACAGTTTCTGTTTTTCTGGTTTCTGTAACAGACCATTACACCTGGGCTACTGTAACCTTGATTTTCAGATAGCTCAGTTCGTGTAGATAACTTTTCATATAGGACTCGTCTTAATCCGAGTTACGGTTTAGGATTTATGGCCCTCCGATCGTCACTATGTCCTTTAACGTTGTGCAGAAATTTCTGACCTACTCGCACTTAGACCGTCTCCACGGTCAACCAAAGATGATTTTGCTTCTGTAAATTTTACCACACTTAAAGGACTCATATACAGAGCCATGGCCACTGGTCTCACCTTAATTGAGTAAGGGTAGAGGCCGTGGCGACTGATAAAATTCAGACTTTGTTTTAAACTACTTTCATGAACGAAACTTACTTTACGCCTTTTGTTTGATGATGAATGATGATGACCCTTAAGACCCTAATTACATACTTATAAACCTTTTGAGACGAATTACTGACTTAGTACTATTTGACTTAGGTTGAGGACTTTCGGAGCGATTACTTGCACACCTTTTCCGAACCGACTTTACGACTACATTATCATTGTGAGTTATAGCATCCCTTTTTACTTTAACTATTTGGGACTAAGAATACATGCACGTTTTATGTTTTACATACTAGGCACGAGTACTTAAAAACTTATATATGTGTGGGTTATACAACGGCATAAACATTCCCTTTAGCTCGGTAACGTTTAATCATTGGTTTTTGAACCTTGAACACGAATCTTAGATATGGATCCATAGGGTTTGATGTAACGACCCGGAAATTTCCGACCAAATTTAAACCTTAAACTTTATATGTTTCCGACATGATAAGCAAAATCTGTAATATTGAGTTTAGAAAGTTTGAAATCTATATTCAGATAATCATTTGCCCTTTTACCATTTCCGAGGATTCACGAACAACTGTTTGTAATTAGATATATATATATATATATAATATAACTTGAAATGTATTACTAAATTGTTAACTGATATAGTGGTTATATTAATACTACTACCTTCATTGTTGTTATTAAAACGAATACTAATAATAATAATAATAATAATAATAATAATATCAATATTACTAATACAATTGATTTGTTATATTATTATTGTCATTGTTAATATTATTATTGTAACAAAAAAAAATATATATATATAAATTTTATTATTATAGTGTAAATTAATATTATTATTAGGTATTATTATCAATACCATTAAAATTTTTATAAATATAAATTATTGTTAATGTTATTATTAGATAATAATATAGTTTATTAATAAAATGATTATTATCATTATTATGTAATATTATTAACATAATTATTACTAATATATTATTATTTATTTATATTTATTATATAAATTATGAAATCTAGAGAAAACAAATCGAATCTGTTGTTTCAAACAATCAACTGTGCTTAATTTAAACAGATATCGAATACAATTGCAAGATTAGGTAAGAAGTCTTAGTCTACTTTTATTTTCTTTGTACTCTACTTCTTGGATTGAATAAACGTTGTTGATTTATATCATTTCTGTTTTAAACTTCAACCCATTATCACTTCACCACCGTTGAACCCTCACTCTTTTCTCCCGCTTTCTTCTATTTCTTCTCACCTTAATACCGCCCCCTAGCTTCACCATAAACCGACCCAAAAACATCACCTTGTTCACTTATTTGGATCGACAACCATTTCCCTTTTTCTTTCCCATTTGATCGATACCAACAACCATCTCTATCCTCTCCTTTAGTCACCACTCTACAAACCCCGATGATAATCACCACCATCGTGATCCTGACTACCATCATCATCACTCAAAAACCATGGGACCAATGATCATCATCAATTAAACATCTCCGTTGAAAACATCACCACAGTCTCTACTCGTCACCTTATTTCTCTCTCTCTCTTCCCTTCATTGTTGTTTTTGCTTGTTCCGTTAATCACCAAGAATCACGTATCCAAAACCGATTGACTATTATCACCTTAAAAGTCACCAAGTTTAAAACTGTCACCTGCTGTTTTCTTTTTCAGTTCCTTCCATTACTGTTCGAGCCAGAGGAACCAAAAACCATATTTTCTTTCTTCTATGGACCAAGTTAACGATAAAAAAAAAAAAAGAGTTTCAATTTGCTCATAGTTTAAGTTACGACAAATGAGACATTATTGATTTTCTTTTCTTTATATAATGCTTATCAACTTTAGTCAAATATATGTGGGACAAATTAGACCTTAATGGCAGACAATTGGTAATGCATGGGTTTTGTTGTTGAGTGTGTAAATCTTTTGCTAGTGGATCGAAAAAGAAGAAAAAAAAATTAAATAATCATGTATGGGACTTGCAAGACTCCGTAATCCGTTTGTACATATACCGAATCCCATGTTGAGTTTTCTAATTGGACCGAAAATCAGTATGGGCCGTGATCCAATTTACTAGCTTCCCGTTGGGCTAAGCTTTGGGTGAAATGATAGTGGACTGGAAACAATAAATATAAGTTATATCTTTTAATGTCGGGATATTAATCATAAAAGCAAAACGGATTGGATGGTTAGGTGTGTTAGCGTGGAACCAGTGGTCGACGGTTCGAATCCCTCTTGGAACATTTTTTTTGTTAGCCTATCCTATTGAAGGTAGTTTATTCTTTTTAAAACATTTTCAATATTATTATTATAAATAACAATTTAATTAAATTATTATAATTATTAGGATTATGATTATTATTGGTATTATTTTATCACTATTATTATTAATACTAATATTATACTTATTCTATTATTATTATTATTATTATTATAACAATTATTTTACAAATACAGATTATATTTAATATACGTAACTCTAGATTATTAATACTTTTATTTATCTAATTCATACAAAATGAATATATAATTGGTATAAAAATCACTAATAAAAATATATATATATATATATATATATATATATATATATATATATATATATATATATATATATATATATATATATATATATATATATATATATATATATATATATATATATATATAATTGTTCGATTACGATTATAGGTTTTAATATGTATAATTGATATAGGTTCGTGAATCCGAGGCCAACCCTATACTTGTTAAATGACGTCATACGTATTTTTACTACAAAATACAGTAAGGTGAGTATATAGTCCCATTTTTAAACTCTAAATATTTCGGGATGAGAATACATGTATTTTATGTTTTACGTTATGGACACAAGTAACTGAAAATATATTCTACGTTGAGTTGTACCACTGGCATACTTCCCTGTAGCTTGGTAACTAATATTTACAGCGGTATTGTAAACGCGAATCCTGTTGATAGATCTATCGGGCCTGACAACCCCAACCGGACTGGACGACCAGTATTCAACGGTTGCACAGTACTTCGTTTTGTGACTACACTTGGTACAGTGTAGTAAGATTTCATAATAAAGGGAATATGCGACGTGATTAAATGTTAAGTATGGTTACCAAGTGCTCAACCACTTAGAATATTTTTATTAAAATGTTTACATATGAAATCTTGTGGTCCATTGTTATAACGCTGCTAGCATCAAACCTATATATCTCACCAACTTTATGTTGACTTTTTAAAGCATGTTATTCTCAGGTACGAATTAAGTCTTCCGCTGTGCATTAGCTCATATTAAGGACATTACTTGGAGTCGATCATCGCGATGGGACCAACTGTTGATGATATCGTCCGGGAGGATAAGGACGGGTCTTTACAGGTGGTATCAGAGCGTTGGTCTTAGCGAACCAGGTCTCCCATTAGTGTGTCTAACTGGTAGTTGTTAGGATACATTAGTGAGTCTGGACTTTGACCGTGTCTGCCTGTCAAAAGTTTTGCTTATCACATCTAGTCGGAAATCATCTGCTTATCATCCTTAGGGAATTTCCTGCTTATCATTCATAAGTCTAGACACGTCTTACTGCATTTAGTGCATCGATAGTGTGTAGACAAAAATTCATATCTTAGCGCATCTGTAAATTTGCTTGTCATATGCCGTAGATTTCTCTGTAGGCTACTAAATCTTTAGTATTATATATAGATATTCTATGAAGTTAGAATATCATCCTATATTCGAAAATCATTCCCATCGAAGATCCTTCTCATTCATCAAATTGCCCTCTTGGCGATGAATCTGAAAGCACTTACCGGCGAACCTGTTCGAGAAACCATTTATCCTCTCATTTCTAGAGTATCCCGTCACGATTATATATTATCCTATATTTCGAATCTTACTCAACCGCTCGTCTCAACCGTCAATCATTCTGTAGTACTAGAAGAAGTTAACGAACTACACGCTCGTGTGACAACTTTGGAGAACCTGGTGCGAAGGTTACGAATACCAGCAGCAGCACCAGCAGCATAATCAGTACCACCATCATCGACGCCGACAGTACCCATGTCACCCTCAACCACAACCGCGTCAAAAACCTCAACATCACATTTTGTACCTCGGATATCAACATCACACGCCTCAATATTACCATCTGTATTTCGAGTATGATTTTCGTTCTACAAATCGTTCTACATCGGTTATTTTCGTTTTACATATCGTTCTACCTCATTTATCTTCGTTCGACATGGCGATTATGTAATCTCTAATGTTTTAGAGATTATGTAATCTAGTATTAAAGATAAATCAAATGAGTTTAATATCCTAGTGACTCATTAAATCCATAATTACATCCGAAGAAAATATATATGCAAGTATATTTTCATAAATATTGTAATTAAAAATTCTTTTGTACAAACTGTTAATGATGAAAATATTTTAACGGGTGGGTAGTACCCGAGAAATATTTAGAATTCACATTAATAAGTTACACTGTACCTTCTTCGAATCTGATTCAATGATCATTTACTATCCTACTTACAATTATCGATATACGTATCCGTTCACCACAGAATAACTATTTCTATTCAAATTTCATATTTGGATTTTGACCTATCAGAATCCAACAAGTGGCATAACGAAGAAAACATTGGACAAAAATAAAAAGTGTTAGAAACAAACGAATTAATTAATGGGAATTGTGATAGGATTTCACGCTAACTGTTCCGGCTAACTGTTCCCAGCTAACTGATTAACATTTAATTTATCGCAATTTACATTCTCGCAATTTTATTTATCGTCATTTAATTTCTGTTATTTACTTTTACGCACTTTAAATAACGGGACACGTATGCAAGGTTTCGACTTATCATATCGACCCATCTATATATATATTTCGGAACAACCGTAGACACTCTATATGTGAAGGTGGGAGTTGGCTATACAGGGTCAGAGTTGATTCCAAAATATATATATACTTTGAGTTGTGATCGACACCGAGACCGGTACACGGGTCACGATACGTATTATTTAATTCGAATATTATATATTAAATTATATATGAATCATTGAACCATCGGACTATTGGACTGTTAACTTTGGACAATTAAAATGAATTAAAATATTGATTATAACATATGAAACTAAATAATTCTTCAAGCTTGCCACTTGATTTCATCTTAAACCTCATTTGTATCTCGACAATTACAATGCGTGTTCAAATCTTTCATGATTCTTGAAAACCCCTCAATCGAGATGATGAACCAACCGCGTTTCATCTACGGAAGAAAAGACTTATGCTCCTGTAAGACTCTCGGAGACTGAGTCAACGTTTAACACGCAGCAGTGTTAATTTCTTTAGTGTTATTATTACCCAAAATAACTTTGCAATCCCTTTTCAAATTAGCCAATTTTGTCACAGCTCCAGCAAGTTAACCTCGACTTCTCAGAAAGGTTAGTTTCGATATACATACACGTTATTCTTTCGTTGTCGTTACCGGAGAATCTTTTATATTCCATCATCAGTGTTTAACCATCTAAAAACACAATTCTCCTGAAACCACCTCAGTTTGATAACCGATGATCCAGATCTGTTAACTTTGAGAATGCTGACGAAGCAACATGTTGTAGATGATCTTAATAGCCAAAAGTTGATGATAAAGAACGGAGTATTGGAAACACTCAATAGAAAATTTAGTATCAAAAATCGGATTATGCGAAACTATGAAGTAAGCCGTGGACAAATCACAAAGAATAAGTTTGACTTCAAAGAATTTAAAAGATTCAGTGCCTGCTGAAATCCTTAGTACATACCCTACTCCTTACTCTAAAACCTTTGCTGACACTATTCTTCATCATCATCCTTCGGCATTAGAAGTTCCAATATATTATCATGTCTTTCATTATAAATATCCTCAATGTTTCTGAAGATATTTTTATAACTATTCTTATCGGAAATCATCTATCTTCTCGCGCTATCTGTATCACTTCATAAAAGAAAACTGTGTTAGTTTCTAAATTCTGAAACCTTCGAATTTAAAATATGAATGTTTTGAAGTAGTGTTAGGAACTAACGCATGAATTAGTATAATATAATGAAACTTGATCAACTTCATTATATTACAGTAAGTCATGTTAAGTTTCTAATGGAATGTGATGATTCACAGTACCATCATCATGTGCCATGTTACACGGCTCTTACATTCTATCCAATCTCCAAACATATCAAGAACATATCATCTTGATAGTTCTATCTTTCTGGATATTCTGGTAATTTGACAAATCAAAATCGTGCCATTTCCATTTCTTTCTAAGAGCATCAGCTATGTTCATTCTGAAATTTTATACCTACAAATTCCGGACCATTGCTCGCTTGACTCGAGGACGGGAAGAAGAAACAAAAGGGACAAAGCCCCGAAATAGAAATTAGGACAAAAATCGCAGCAAATAGGAGGAGATATTAACTATGGATGACAATGATTATAGAAAACAGAAGTAGGGACATTTAAATATAAGTGAAGATATAAAACCCAATAGCAACCCTGAAACTACAAACCGTGCATATCAATACATATTGCCACGTAAAGGCACGGGAGAATTAATAACACTATAATCCTAAGAAAATAGTAGAAGTAAATAGATTCTTCTGGTGGTAAATGAAAAAGAAGAATGACAGATGTGAAAATTAAGAGTATATCAAGGATCAGAATGGGATGGAGCATTTTAAAGAATACTCTAAAGTATAAATTGAGGAAGAAAGGATAGAAGATGGGAGGTATAGAAGTAAGAAAGGGAAGGAAGTGGATTTATATTGAAATATCCGACAAAGAAATCGAAACAGATTGCCGCATTAAATCAAAGAAGATCCTGATCGCCGAAGAACCAAATCTTATTACGTAAGATTTTCTTTAAATCCCTTAAAACCCGGAATTCAATAGTGACTACGTCATTGGTTGAAACGAATATATTTATTCACTCATTCCACTCTTTCGTGATAGCTTCACTCGTACGCTTCACATGATCGAATCGTTTTATCTATATCTCACAATAATGATAAAACTCCATTATCACCTCATATTTGTCATGAAAACGTTCTTATTGTTATCCATGACAACCTCTATAAAATTTCGGGGACGAAATTTCTTTAACGGGTGGGTACTGTAACGACCCGGAAATTTCCGACCAAATTTAAACCTTAAACTTTATATGTTTCCGACATGATAAGCAAAATCTGTAATATTGAGTTTAGAAAGTTTGAAATCTATATTCAGATAATCATTTGCCCTTTTACCATTTCCGAGGATTCACGAACAACTGTTTGTAATTAGATATATATATATATATATATAATATAACTTGAAATGTATTACTAAATTGTTAACTGATATAGTGGTTATATTAATACTACTACCTTCATTGTTGTTATTAAAACGAATACTAATAATAATAATAATAATAATATCAATATTACTAATACAATTGATTTGTTATATTATTATTGTCATTGTTAATATTATTATTGTAACAAAAAAAAAATATATATATAAATTTTATTATTATAGTGTAAATTAATATTATTATTAGGTATTATTATCAATACCATTAAAATTTTTATAAATATAAATTATTGTTAATGTTATTATTAGATAATAATATAGTTTATTAATAAAATGATTATTATCATTATTATGTAATATTATTAACATAATTATTACTAATATATTATTATTTATTTATATTTATTATATAAATTATGAAATCTAGAGAAAACAAATCGAATCTGTTGTTTCAAACAATCAACTGTGCTTAATTTAAACAGATATCGAATACAATTGCAAGATTAGGTAAGAAGTCTTAGTCTACTTTTATTTTCTTTGTACTCTACTTCTTGGATCGAATAAACGTTGTTGATTTATATCATTTCTGTTTTAAACTTCAACCCATTATCACTTCACCACCGTTGAACCCTCACTCTTTTCTCCCGCTTTCTTCTATTTCTTCTCACCTTAATACCGCCCCCTAGCTTCACCATAACCGACCCAAAAACATCACCTTGTTCACTTATTTGGATCGACAACCATTTCCCTTTTTCTTTCCCATTTGATCGATACCAACAACCATCTCTATCCTCTCCTTTAGTCACCACTCTACAAACCCCGATGATAATCACCACCATCGTGATCCTGACTACCATCATCATCACTCAAAAACCATGGGACCAATGATCATCATCAATTAAACATCTCCGTTGAAAACATCACCACAGTCTCTACTCGTCACCTTATTTCTCTCTCTCTCTTCCCTTCATTGTTGTTTTTGCTTGTTCCGTTAATCACCAAGAATCACGTATCCAAAACCGATTGACTATTATCACCTTAAAAGTCACCAAGTTTAAAACTGTCACCTGCTGTTTTCTTTTTCAGTTCCTTCCATTACTGTTCGAGCCAGAGGAACCAAAAACCATATTTTCTTTCTTCTATGGACCAAGTTAACGATAAAAAAAAAAAAAGAGTTTCAATTTGCTCATAGTTTAAGTTACGACAAATGAGACATTATTGATTTTCTTTTCTTTATATAATGCTTATCAACTTTAGTCAAATATATGTGGGACAAATTAGACCTTAATGGCAGACAATTGGTAATGCATGGGTTTTGTTGTTGAGTGTGTAAATCTTTTGCTAGTGGATCGAAAAAGAAGAAAAAAAAATTAAATAATCATGTATGGGACTTGCAAGACTCCGTAATCTGTTTGTACATATACCGAATCCCATGTTGAGTTTTCTAATTGGATCGAAAATCAGTATGGGCCGTGATCCAATTTACTAGCTTCCCGTTGGGCTAAGCTTTGGGTGAAATGATAGTGGACTGGAAACAATAAATATAAGTTATATCTTTTAATGTCGGGATATTAATCATAAAAGCAAAACGGATTGGATGGTTAGGTGTGTTAGCGTGGAACCAGTGGTCGACGGTTCGAATCCCTCTTGGAACATTTTTTTTGTTAGCCTATCCTATTGAAGGTAGTTTATTCTTTTTAAAACATTTTCAATATTATTATTATAAATAACAATTTAATTAAATTATTATAATTATTAGGATTATGATTATTATTGGTATTATTTTATCACTATTATTATTAATACTAATATTATACTTATTCTATTATTATTATTATTATTATTATAACAATTATTTTGCAAATACAGATTATATTTAATATACGTAACTCTAGATTATTAATACTTTTATTTATCTAATTCATACAAAATGAATATATAATTGGTATAAAAATCACTAATAAAAATATATATATATATATATATATATATATATATATATATATATATATATATATATATATATATATATATATATATATATATATATAATTGTTCGATTACGATTATAGGTTTTAATATGTATAATTGATATAGGTTCGTGAATCCGAGGCCAACCCTATACTTGTTAAATGACGTCATACGTATTTTTACTACAAAATACAGTAAGGTGAGTATATAGTCCCATTTTTAAACTCTAAATATTTCGGGATGAGAATACATGTATTTTATGTTTTACGTTATGGACACAAGTAACTGAAAATATATTCTACGTTGAGTTGTACCACTGGCATACTTCCCTGTAGCTTGGTAACTAATATTTACAGCGGTATTGTAAACGCGAATCCTGTTGATAGATCTATCGGGCCTGACAACCCCAACCGGACTGGACGACCAGTATTCAACGGTTGCACAGTACTTCGTTTTGTGACTACACTTGGTACAGTGTAGTAAGATTTCATAATAAAGGGAATATGCGACGTGATTAAATGTTAAGTATGGTTACCAAGTGCTCAACCACTTAGAATATTTTTATTAAAATGTTTACATATGAAATCTTGTGGTCCATTGTTATAACGCTGCTAGCATCAAACCTATATATCTCACCAACTTTATGTTGACTTTTTAAAGCATGTTATTCTCAGGTACGAATTAAGTCTTCCGCTGTGCATTAGCTCATATTAAGGACATTACTTGGAGTCGATCATCGCGATGGGACCAACTGTTGATGATATCGTCCGGGAGGATAAGGACGGGTCTTTACATTTGACATCCCCACTCAGGCTAGTCGCGCTAGCATTTAACGAGTGATTAATACTTCGTAATCATACGCACTTGCCAAGTGTACTTTCAGGGGGTATAAACGTTAAGTTAGTTACCAAGTGCCCACGGTTAAGCATATACTTTATCATATCGTATTGAAACGCTCTTTGTAGCACTGAAATCTCGTGGCCTACCTTACATACTGTTATACTTAAACTATAGCTCACCAACCTTTGTGTTGACGTTTTAAGCATGTTTTTCTCATGTGCTTGAGGTTAGCTTCCGCTGTGTACTAGTCGTGCTGTAGACACCCGCTGCTTAGAGTTGTCATCGCATGAACTACTTTACCTTGCATTCAAACTTTAGTACTTTTGAATTATGACTTGTAACGACCATTGTGGTCACATACACTTATTATTTGCTTCCACTTAGTGAAGCATGCTTTTGGATTGTAAAACATTTGATGTCGGTTATGACATTACCTTTTTATCGTGAATGCAACTTATTTTATTACAGCATATAGTACTTAACCTTGTAATGATCCTGTTGTTGATGATTCGTACACGATGGTTTTGTACGGGGCATCACATATTTTATATATACATATCTATATACACATAATTATTCGTGAATCGTCGAACACGGTCAAAGGGTAATTGATTACATGAATGTAGTTCCAAACTTTTTGAGATTCAACATTACAAATTCTGCTTATCGTGTCAGAAACATATAAAGGTTAGGTTTAAATTTGGTCAGAAATTTTCGGGTCGTCACAGTACCTACCCGTTAAAGAAATTTCGTCCCGAAATTTGATCGAGGTCGTTATGGCTAACCATAAAAATGTTTTCATGACGGAAATGTGTTGATAGATAGGATTTTATTACCATAGAGTAATATGGATAAAATGATCCGATTACTCGAAGCGTATGAGTGAAGCTATCACAAAATAGTGGAATGAGAAAAATAAGTTTCGTCATAATTTTTGACGTAGTCATGGTTGAATTCCGGAATTCAAGGGATTCAAAAAAAAAAATCTTGGAAATCTATAAAATCTGTTTCTTCGAGATTTAAGGAAATTAGGATCTCTTTAATTAAATGCGATGATCTGTCCCGATTACTACGTCTGATATTTCCCTTATATATTTACCTTTTCCATTCCATTAGTTTTTACCACTTCTATACTCAATTCCAATTTCAAAAGATTGCGAAAATGCTTAATCCAGTTCTAATCCTTGTCCTTATCCTTACTATCGCAACAATCATTCTCCTTTTCCAACTTTCACCGGAGGAATCTGTTTTCTTCTACTTCGCCCTTGGGCTTATAGTGTTTTTAATTCTCCCGTGTCTTTATGTTGCGATAAACATTGATATACACGGTTTGTAATTTAAGTGTTGTTATTGGACTTTATATTCTCCCTTACATTTCGGAGTTTCATACTTTTGTTGTCTCTTCCCGGCTTTAAGTCAAGCGAATAATGGTCCAGAATTAGTAGGTATGAAGTTTTGGATGAACATAGTTAATGTTCTAAGAAGGAAATCGTAATGGTACGATCTTGATTTGGCAAATTACCAGAATATCCGGAAAGATAGAACTATCAAGAAGATATGTTCTTAATATGTTTGGAGATTTGGTAGAATGTAAGAGTCGTGTAAATGGCACATGATGACGGTATGTTCTGTGAATCATCACGTTCCATTAGAAACTCAGCATGAATTACTATAATATAATCACGTTGATCAAGTGTCATTATATTATACTAACTCATGCTTCAGTTCCCAACACTACTTCAAAACATTCATATTTGAATTTTTTTTCAGAATTTAGAAACCAACACAGTTTCTTTTATGTTGCAGATATTATGGAGAGATAAATGAACTCAGATAAGAATAGTTGTGAAAATATCTCCAGAAATATGGAGAATATGTATAATGAGAGATACGAAGATATCTTATAATATTTAAGATAAGATGATGATGAAGAATAAGGTCCGCAAAGGTTTAGAGTCAGGAGCAAGGTATTCGTTAATGACTTCGTCAGAAATAGAATCATCAAGATTCTTTAAATACAGACTTTGGTCCTTGTATTTGTCCTTGGTGTCCTTCACGGTCTGCTCAATCCATTGTTCAGTACCAACTCTTCTCTTTTTCTGGGCTTTACCAACACATTATTCTTTGTCATCAAACTTTTGACTGTTAACGTCATTTACAGTTTCTGCTGCTTCATTAGCATTTCGAGAACTAATTCACAGTTTGAGATGTTTTTCAGAAACTTCACATTCGAAGTGTGTAAGTTTAGGAGATAGACGTTATATGTATATATAACTATTGAAGTAGAAACGCTGCGAGATTTCAAAATACTGATTGCTGATTTTCAGTAATTGGTATGGCAATTCTTGTTGCATGATGCGGATGAGTAAGAGATGAAGTTTCAATGAATAAGTATAGTGACTTTTCGGAGAGGTTTAAGTCAAAGGTTAATGAAGTTGTTGATAAGTTTACTGCTAATGTGGTGAGATATGAAAGGTTCCCCAGTAACGATGGTGAAAGGGCAGCTTATCTATCGAAGTTATAATAAAATTAGTTTTACTGAAAAGTCGAAGTTGACTTGTTGGAGCTGTGACAAAACTGGCTACTTTGAAAAGAATCGTAAGGTTGTTTTTGCTAATAAATGCTAAAGAATTCAACGCGGGTACATGTTAAACTATGACTTTGGGTTCGAGAGTTTTTCAGGTACAAGACTTCGGGTAATGTGTGATTGGATCATCATCTCGATTGTTCCTTATTTGAAGTGTCTTCCGAAATTTCGAAGCATTTTAAATGCAGCTTGTCATTGTCAATATCCAAAGGATAAATTGGTCATAAATCTTGATTGATTCTCGTATCCTTTTGAGTGTTACAATTAAAAGTGATGTTCTATCACAGTTTTGAAGTCAAAGTATAGCTTTGAAAAAATGTAAGGATCTAAGAGTGATGATTTTGCTTATATCTCGAGTTGCATTCTGAGATTTCAAAAATCAGAATAGGTGATTGAATTTGAATGAGTATGGTTGTTTTGATTTCTTATAAAATAAGGTATACTGTTGTGAAAATAGGGAGTATAGTTGATGATTTACTGAATTAGAATCGAAGAATGTAATATATTAATTATGCATTTATATATCTCTCGGGTATTACCTACCCGTTAAAAAAAATGTCACAAATAATATTTTGAACAAGAATTTTTTATTACAGTCTTTATGAAAATATATGTATGCATATTTTCTTCAGATGTAATACAGATTTAATGAGTTAATATCATATTTAGCTCATTTGATTTTCGGCTTGGATTAGTAAAGAATAATCTCTAAAACATTAGAGATTACATAATCTCCGCGGAGTATTTCGCTAATGTAATCTATACTTCAATATTTATTCTTATAGATATTTCCTTAGTGAATTATGCTGATGCTCATAGAACTCTTGCTAACTTCACAAGATACGAATGTTGTTTTCCAGTAAGTTTCGAGTACATTGAAGATGAAAGTGTAAAATCAAACATGTTATTGAATGATACACTTGGTTTATTATGAAACCGAATTCATTTAATTGAATCAAAGATTGTAGTTACGATGGTTAGGTTGTTAACGAAGGATGTACATCATAGCATATTAGTAATATGAATTTAACTGAGTAGTATCTACCCTTTTTCAATTCATATTCAATAGCTTAGTACAAAAGATTTTTATAGTTTCAGCATTCATATATATATATAAAATATATATATATATAATTTCTTCAGAAGAATGAGTTAATACTTCATAATTCGTTGATACAAAATACTCGTTGTTGATCAATGATGACATCCACGACAATTCTTGAACTGACAAAACTTGTGATGTTATAGGTGCTGCTAGTGCTGATGATGCTGACAGTACTGACGGTGATGGTGGTGCTGACGATATTGTTGATGCTGATGATACTGCCGGTAACTGCTGGTGATGCTGCTGAAGCTTGTGGTATTGAGGCTTGCAATGTGGATGTTACTGGCGGTATTGGTTATGCTGCTGGTGCTGCTGATGGTGTTTGTAATCCTTGTACCATGTGTTCCAAAGCCACTACTCGGGCGCGAAGTTCATTAATTTCTGCTAGTACACCGGGATGATTGGCGGTTGGAACGAGCGGATGAATAAGATTCGCAATATGGGATAGTATATAATCATGACGAGATACTCTAGCAATGAGTGAGAAAATGGTGTCTCAAACAGGTTCGCCGGTAAGTGTTTCAGGTTCAGCGCCAAGAGGGAAATGTGGTGGATGGAAGGGATCACCTTCTTCTTGTCTCCAATGGTTGAGTTGACTACGGACCCATCCCCAATTCATCCAAAATAGATGATGGGAAATTGGTTGATCCATTCCGGTGATGCTACTTTCGGAGCTCAGGTAGATATCCATATCGGAATAGCTGTCGGAATCTGAGGAATTCGAACTGGTTGATGTAGTGACCCGGGAATTTTCGACCAAATTTAAACTTTAATCTTTATATGTTTCCAACACAATAAGCAAAATCTATAATATTGAGTCTTAAAAACTTTGGAACTATGTTCATATGTTAAATTGCCCTTCGACTATTCTCGACGATTCACGAACAATTGTTTGTAAATAAATATATACGTAAATGTAAGTATATGTATATTAATTTAAAATTTTAAAAATATAATTTGAGCATTGGAATTAAATATGTAAATATGGGTATATATATATATTATAATACTAAAATACCCTTTAATTAATTAGAATGAAAAATGTAAAATAATAAATAAAATAAGTAAGTTATTATTATGTTGAATATATATATATATATATATATATATATATATATATATATATATATATATATATATATATATATATATATATATATATATATATATATATATGATAAATATGATGTTGTAAAATATATAAAATATAAATATTATGTGTTGAGATTATAATATTTCTTCTATTATGAAATAACGGAATATTTCAAGTAAACTTATAATGTTTATGTATATAAGACCTTATAAATATCTTCATAGTTGCACAAATAGGTTGATACAATATGCAAACACATATTATATAATAATATATATAATAAAATGTATAAATTAAATATTCATTATATGTTAGATAGTTATTGAATATTACATAATTAATAATATGAAATATCTACATATTAAAGATACTTACAAATTAAAAATGAAGTTGTTATATTAATATTAATATCGGTATTATTAATTAGTAGTAAAATTACAAATTTAGTTACTATTAATGATTATGTATTATTATTACTACTATCTTTATCAAGATTATTATTATTAATACCATTATTATAGTTATAGTATTTATAAATAGAAATTAATATAATCTAATATTACTATCAATAATAATATAATTGTTATAAATTTTAGGATTTCTAGTATTTTTATTATGTATTATTATTATAGTAATATATTTAAATTTATTAATTATTAATATTAATTATATATAAAAAAAATATAATAAGAGAATCAATTACTTTAAGTTACCATCAAACTTTATTAGAATTTGTTTCTGTCTGAAATTTGTTAAGAGTCTACATCAATATGGAATCCAAACAAAAATCCAGTACAACAAGTTGATAGGTTGTATTTTTTTTATCTATTTCTTGACTTTAATATATGTTGCCGACTGCATTCCCTGTATAACTCGATCAAGTGCATTTGATAAATCATTTTATTCGATTTACACCATCACCACCATTGTTGCTACTACTTCTACTTTTCTCTTTTTCTGTCCAAACTCGACATCAAGCAAGCCAAATTGGGGCAGCGGTCACCGTTTATTTTCGCCACCATAAACAAACAACCATTTCAATACATGATCACTTCACTTTCATAAATCTTAAGCTCACACCTTGTATATTTGATCGCCACATAAAAACTATAAATGTAAACCACCACAACACCATCGGTCATCACCATCTCTACAACTCGCCACCTTTGAAACCAATCTCCTCAAAAACAGCCACATACAACCACACCCCTCGTGTTCAAATTAAAAGGGCTGTTGCTAATTGCTTAGTAACTAGTTCCTGCTTCAACCGGTACAAATCTTTGAGTCACATGAACACCACCTCAAAATCATGATCACCTTCTAGTCATCACCCACTTGCTTGATCACCACCATCGAGTATTTTGGTTACACGATAACCGCCACCCTATCCTCCATTTATAAACTTACGGCTACCACCTCAATCCGTCTTCTCTCTCTTTGGCCGAAATCACACAGCCGCCACCACCTCTAAATTTCCAACCCGTTATATTTTTTTTGTTTATCTGTCACGATGATCAAACAAACCAAAAACCATAACACCAATTTATATAAACAACTACATGTTACTATTGCTGTGTTGCTTTTTATGAGATTTATTTTCATTGATTAATTGGACCGACATATTGGGACCATGAGAAAGGATATGTACGTATAACAACAAGGTTAGTTCTTTATTAAAGTGATGCAAGTGGGATGTGTTAAGATTAAATGGCCGACAAGTTAATTATTTTAAAATGGCATGCTGATTGAATTATGATAGAATAGAATAGTACATGACAATAAAGGAGTTGCTGCGTTTTTTTTTTATCCGGACGAGCTTCAAAGGAAACATAAAGAAAACGTACTAACTAATCCTCAATTATTCAAACTGCATTATATTTTTTAGAAGATACAATTTGGGTAGTGAATTATCCTGCAATCATTGGGCCGTAAGATTTAAAGGATTTAACTATGGACTGAGTTGTATTGGGCCATGAATCTGATTTGGGTATGGGGCCGTGAACTGGATGTATCATTGGGCCGTGATCCAATTAAGTACTCGAGCCAGTATTGTTTAGCTCTGATAATGCTAAAAACGAACATATATTTCATAGCATTATTCCTCAAGAAAGACAAGCTTTTAGTTGCAATTGTTCTATTTACAAGTGATATTCGTTTAAATAATAAAAGGTGAAGACAAAAGACAGATTCGACGAATTGAAGACGCAAACGACCAAAAAGCTCAAAAGTACAAAAGACAATCAAAAAGGTTCCAATTATTGATAAGAAACGTCTCGAAATTACAAAAGTACAAGATTCAAAACGCAAAGTACAAGATATTAAATTGTACGCGAGGACGTTCGAAAATCCGGAACCGGGACCAGAGTCAACTCTTAACGCTCGACGCAACCGACTAAAGTTTACAAGTTAACTATGTATATAAATATAATATAATATATAATTAATTATATTAATTATATATATATTATATATATATAATAAAAACCGTCGGCAGCAAGAAACTCCAAGGGTGTGAGCTGTAAATACCTCTCCGCGACTCGCGGAGTTTTAAGGGCATTTTGCCGCGAGTCGCGGAGCCCCAAAAATCAAGTCTGGCTATAAAGCCAACCGAATTCTGATCAAATTTCATATCTTTTTTCTTCCTCTTCATACGTAAATATATTTATATTTATAATTTATATTTTAATTTTAATTATAATTCTAATAATAAGGGTATGTTAGCGAATGTTGTAAGGGTGTAAGTCGAAATTCTGTCCGTGTAACGCTACGCTATTTTTAATCATTGTAAGTTATGTTCAACCTTTTTATATTAATGTCTCGTAGCTAAGTTATTATTATGCTTATTTAAAACGAAGTAATCATGATGTTGGGCTAATTACTAAAATTGGGTAATTGGGCTTTGTACCATAATTGGGGTTTGGACAAAAGAACGACACTTGTGGAAACTAGACTATGGGCTATTAATGGGCTTTATATTTGTTTAACTAAATGAAAGTTTGTTAATGTTAATATAAAGATTTACAATTGGGCGTCCCTATAAATTACCATATACACTCGATCGGACACGATGGGCGGGGTATTTATTTGTACGATTAATCGTTCATTTAACCGGACACGGGAATGGATTAATAGCCACTAGAATAATTAAAACAGGGGTGAAATTACATTCAAGGGTAATTGGTGTAATTGTTAACAAAGTGGTAAAACCTTGGTTTACACGCAGTCGATAACCTGGTGTATTCATTAAACAAAGTATTAAAACCTTGTTACAATTCGAATCCCCAATTAGTTGGAATATTTATCTTCGGGTATAATAATAATTTGACAAGGACACTTGCAATTTATATTTATGACTGATGGACTGTTATGGACAAAAACCAGACGGACATATTGAATAATCCAGGACAAAGGACAATTAACCCATGGGCATAAAACTAAAATCAACACGTCAAACATCATGATTACGGAAGTTTAAATAAGCATAATTCTTTTATTTCATATTTTATTTCCTTTATTTTATATTTAATTGCACTTCTAATTATCGCACTTTTATTGTTATTTAATCGCACTTTTAATTATCGTACTTTTTAATTATTGCAATTTTATTTTATCGCATTTTTATTATTCGCAATTTCATTATCGTTATTTACTTTACGATTTAATTTTAGTCTTGTATTTATATTTTACATTAGGTTTTAACTGCGACTAAAGTTTTAAAATCGACAAACCGGTCATTAAACGGTAAAAACCCCCCTTTATAATAATAATATTACCTATATATATATTTGTATTTTTATAAAAGTAAACTAATATAGCGTTGAGCTTTGTTCAAAGAATTCCCTGTGGAACGAACCGGACTTACTAAAAACTACACTACTGTACGATTAGGTACACTGCCTATAAGTGTTGTAGCAAGGTTTAAGTATATCCATTCTATAAATAAATAAATATCTTGTGTAAAATTGTATCGTATTTAATAGTATTTTCCTAGTAAAATAATAACTATTTTATATACACCTCGCACCACACCAAGTATTTTTGGCGCCGCTGCCGGGGAACTATCTTAAAAGCCGGAAGCACAACGCTAATAAAAAAAGAAAAAAAAAAGATTTTTAGTTACTTTTATTAAAAGTCGTTTTTGTAAAAATACGTTTTAAAAATTCGAAAAATATAAAAAGAAAAACAAAAATATTAGTATTTTTAAGATTTTGTTAAATAGTTAAGTTTTATAAGTTTCTTTATTTCTATTTTAGTTTATAAAAATATAACTTTTGTTTTAAACATCTTTTATTTATATAAAAAAAAAAACAGAAAACATAAAAAAAAAAAAATAAAGAAAAACGCGTAAAAAGTGAAACCTGTCAACTGAATTCTGGAACCCCGCGACTCGCGGGGATTTCTTCTTTATTTGCCGCGACTCGCGGAGACCTTCTGACACACGGACAAAAACCCTAATCAAGCATTGATTACGGGTTATTTTTAATTATTATTATTATTAAAACCTAATTATTATTATTATTATTAGTTTTAATTTTACTTTTACTTTTTATTTATATATATTTTAGTTAAATTAGTTTTATTAAAATTGTAAAATTAATAGTTTAATAAAATAAATAATATAAAAATAATATTTTTATAAAAATTGTACTTTTTACAACTTTTTGTATATTTTTATATTTTGTCCCTTTTTAATCGTTGTAGCGTAATATTTGTATTTTTTAGCTCATATTTAATTTTAAACTTAGTTTTTGCTATAGTTATTTTTACTCCTAGATTTTTAGGCTTTGCCGTAGAATTCCTTAAGTGCTTTTTCTTTAGACTAAGATTTAGGTGCTTTAGAATTTTGCGACGCCTTTTTAAGTTTTAGTTTCTTTTTAAGTTATTTCCATTTGGGATTTAGTTTTTCTTGTAAGCTTTAATATTTTTAGACACCTTTTACTATGTACCAATTATCATTCCAATTAGTAATTTCAATTTGCGATTATAATTTTAAGTTAGTTGTAGTAATAAGGTTAGGTTAGTAAAGTATTTTTAAGTTTTTATAAGTTTCTTTTATTTTTCCGTCACCTTTTATTTTTCAACCATTTTTTCTTTTTCGACCTTTTTCGACGAACTCTTTGTCTTTCTTATTTCTCGCTATTCTAGTTTTTAGGACTTAGAATTTTTTCTACTTCTTATCTAAATTTCTTAAAATTACGAAAATTTATTTTAAGTGGTTAAATTAATAGACATCAAAATTTTCTGGTTCGTAGTAATAGTTGGATTTGTACGTGGACCGGGTTATTGGAGCCAAACAGTCCTCAATTATATTGAGACCAAATGAATCCTGCCCCTCTGCTGCATCTTTTGGCTATTCGAAACGTGGGCAAAATCAGAAAAGTCTATTGATTGGATAACTTATTATAATTTTTCTTTCCTTTTAAAAACTAATAGGATATTCAGTGAATGCACCGAGCAAGACGTTCATCACCTTTTGTACGTTCACCACCTGTAACTCGATCAAGACATCATTTAACAAATATAACCGCCGTTGATTTTTCTTTAGAATCGTCATCCAGTCGACCAAGTACTTCAGTTCAAATTTCCGATAATCCATTTTTTGAACCCAACCTCACAATTGAGAATCCATAAAATATTCAGGAACGGTTCGTAGATCCTGAACCATTAAACTTTCCTCCGGAACCACCAATCATTCAAACAGAGATTGTTGAGGAACGAACCATTAAATCAGAATCATCTAGTGATACCGATTCAACAAATTCAATTATGGAAAATCTGGAACCTTTAAGTATGGAAGACCGAATGAGAGCTAAACGCACTGGCCAAGGTCACGCAATTACTCATCCAGACATTAATGCGCCAGATTATGAAATCAAAGGACAAATTTTACACATGGTGACTAATCAATGCCAATTTAGTGGTGCGCCGAAGGAAGATCCAAACGAACATCTACGTACCTTTAATAGGATCTGCACACTATTTAAAATACGAGAAGTGGAGGATGAACAGATATATCTCATGTTATTTCCCTGGACTTTAAAGGGAGAAGCCAAAGATTGGTTGGAATCGTTACCTGAAGGGGCGATCGATACATGGGACGTTTTAATTGACAAATTTCTTAAACAATTTTTTCCTGCATCTAAAGCCGTAAGACTTCAAGCAGAAATTGTTACGTTCACACAGAAGCCAAATGAAACTCTATATGAGGCGTGGACAAGATATGGAAAGTTATTAAGAGGATGTCCGCAACATGGTTTAGACACCTGTCAAATAGTACAAATATTTTACCGAGGATGCGACATCACTACAAGAAAAGACATAGATATAGCAGCTGGTGGTTCTATTATGAAGAAAACCGAAACTGATGCTTACAAAATTATTGATAATACTGCTTCCCACTCACATGAGTGGCACCAAGAAAAAGATATCATTAGATCATCTAAAGCAGCTAGAGCCGATTCTAGCCATGACTTAGATTCCATTTCCGCAAAGATAGATGCTTTCGAGAGACGAATGGAAAAGATGACTAAGGATATTCACTCAATACGAATTAGTTGTGAGCAGTGTGGAGGACCACATTTGACAAAAGATTGTCTCAGTATTGAATTAACAATGGAACAAAGAGAGAATATTTCATACATAAACCAAAGGCCTGGAAATAATTATCAGAATAATTATCAACCGCCAAGACCGATTTACAATCAAAACCAGAATTATAACCGAAATATTCCATACAATAACCAACAAGGTCCTAGCAATCAACAAGTATCCAATAATACTTACAATCAGCAAAGACCGAATTTTCAAAACAAACCACCACAACAAACCGATGATAAAAAGCCGAATTTAGAAGATATGATGACGAAGCTAGTTGAAACTCAAACGCAGTTTTTCACATCTCAAAAACAAACAAATGAACAAAATGCTCAAGCATTTAGAAATCAACAAGCTTCTATTCAAAATCTAGAACAAGAAGTAAGTAACCTAGCAAGGTTAATAGGTGAAAGAAAACCGGGAAGTTTACCAAGCGATACAAATGCTAACCCCCGGAATGAAACAGCTAAAGCTATTACCACAAGAAGTGGTACAACACTTAAACCACCTGAAATACCTGTAACTTCTGATGAAACTATTCCTACTCCACAAGAACCACAACCTGATCAAGATAAGGAAAAAGAACCGGTAGTTGAAAAGGTTAATGAAGATAACACAGTTAAGGATAAACCTTATGTTAAACCATACCAACCACCACTTCCTTACCCGAGTAAAATGAAGAAAGAGAAACTTGAAGCCGAGCAATCCAAATTCTTGGATATGTTTAAACAGATAAATGTAAATCTTCCTTTCATTGATGTGATTTCAGGAATGCCAAGATATGCTAAATTCTTGAAAGATCTAATCACGAATAGAAAGAAAATGGAAGAACTCTCGGCTGTTACTATGAATGCTAATTGTTCAGTAGTGCTGTTGAATAAGATACCAGAAAAATTATCTGATCCAGGAAGTTTCACAATTCCATGTTTTCTGGGTAGTCTTAGTTCAATAGAAGCATTGGCAGACTTAGGTGCTAGTATAAATCTAATGCCGTATTCACTATACGCTAAACTAGACCTTGGAGAATTGAAACCAACCAGAATAAGCATACAACTAGCCGATAGATCAATAAAATATCCTAGAGGGATAATGGAGAATATGCTAGTTAAAGTTGGTACTTTAGTATTTCCAGTAGATTTTGTTGTTTTAGACATGGAAGAAGATTCTCAAGTTCCTCTCATATTAGGAAGACCATTCTTAAACACGGCTAAAGCAATGATAGACGTGTTCGGTAAGAAACTGACCCTAAGTATAGAGGATGAGAGTGTTACCTTTTCAGTTGATAGAGCAATGCAACAACCACAATCTGCAGATGATACATGTTATTGTATTCAAACTATAGATGCACATGCAGAATTATTAGAAGAATTTCCAGAATTACAAGGAACAGGAGAATGTTCTTTAGGAGAAGGTAATGAACCAATTGATGAAGCTGAAATGTTAGCTACACTTATAGCTAATGGATATGAACCAACAACAGAAGAAATTCAAATACTAAAAGAAGAAGACAGATACCGATATAAATCATCGATAGAAGAACCTCCGAAATTAGAGTTAAAGCCACTTCCAAACCATTTGGAATACGCTTATTTACATGGTGAATCTGAATTACCTGTAATAATATCGTCTTCTCTTACTGAAAATGAGAAATCACAACTCATTTCTGTGTTGAAAGCTCATAAACCAGCCATTGCATGGAAGATTCATGATATTAAAGGAATAAGTCCTTCGTATTGCACACATAAAATCCTTATGGAAGAAGGTCATAAAACGTATGTGCAACGCCAACGAAGACTAAATCCTAATATGCAAGATGTAGTTAAAAAGGAAATTATTAAACTGCTAGATGCAGGTTTGATATATCCAATTTCTGATAGTCCATGGGTAAGCCCAGTTCAATGCGTGCCTAAGAAGGGTGGCATGACTGTCATCACAAATGAGAAAAATGAGCTTATTCCTACTAGGACTATAACAGGATGGCGTGTATGTATTGATTATAGAAAATTAAATGACGCCACCAGAAAAGATCACTTTCCCTTACCTTTCATTGATCAAATGTTGGAAAGATTAGCCGGAAATAGTTACTATTGTTTTCTAGATGGATTTTCCGGATATTTTCAAATTCCAATAGCACCCGAAGACCAAGAGAAAACCACATTCACGTGCCCTTATGGTACTTTTGCTTACAAACGCATGCCATTTGGACTTTGCAACGCCCCTGCAACCTTTCAAAGGTGTATGATGGCGATTTTTCACGACATGATAGAAGAATGCATGGAAGTATTCATGGATGACTTTTCAGTTTTCGGTGATACATTTAAATCATGTCTAGTTAATCTGGAACGAATGCTAATTAGATGCGAAAAATCAAATCTAGTACTTAATTGGGAGAAATGCCATTTCATGGTTAAAGAAGGCATTGTTCTTGGACATAAAATTTCAAAAGAAGGAATTGAAGTGGATAGAGCTAAAGTAGATGTAATTGCTAAACTTCCACATCCCACCAATGTTAGAGGAGTTAGGAGTTTTCTAGGGCATGCCGGTTTTTACCGACGTTTCATAAAAGATTTTTCTAAAATTGCCACTCCTATGAATAAACTCCTAGAAAAGGATGCGCCATTCATCTTTTCAGATGAGTGTATCAAATCTTTTAATATTCTTAAAGAGAAACTCACTAATGCACCGATCATGATAACACCAAATTGGAATCTACCATTTGAACTAATGTGCGATGCAAGTGATTTTGCAATGGGAGCCGTTTTAGGACAAAGGATTGAAAAACGATTTCAACCTATATATTATGCTAGTAAGACATTACAAGGAGCACAAACGAACTATACAACTACTGAAAAAGAACTCCTTGCTATTGTCTTTGCTTTTGACAAATTTCGATCATATCTCGTTCTAGCAAAAACGGTGGTCTATACCGACCATTCTGCTCTTAGATACCTATTTTCAAAACAAGATGCTAAACCAAGATTAATCCGTTGGATCTTACTCTTACAAGAGTTTGATATTGAAATCCGAGATAAAAGAGGAGCAGAAAATCTCGCCGCTGATCATCTTTCTCGTCTTGAAAATCCCGAATTAGAAGTTCTGAATGAATCGGCCATACAAGACAACTTTCCTGATGAATATCTATTGAAGATAGATTATAAAGAAATCCCATGGTTTGCAGACTATGCAAACTACTTAGTTTGTTGATTCCTTGAAAAAGGATTATCGTACCAAAGACGAAAGAAATTCTTCAGTGATATAAAACACTATTTCTGGGAAGATCCACATCTGTTTAAAAGTTGTCCCGATGGAATAATACGCCGATGTGTATTTGGAGATGAAGCTAGTAAAATTTTAAACCATTGTCACACAGGACCAACAGGAGGGCATTATGGGCCTCAACTAACAGCAAGAAAAGTTTATGAAGCTGGATTCTATTGGCCTACAATTTACAAAGACGCACACCTTCTTTGCAAATCCTGTGATGCATGTCAAAGGGCCGGAAAAATAAGTCAACGTGATGAAATGCCACAAAATGTCATCCAAGTATGTGAAGTATTTGACATTTGGGGTATTGACTTTATGGGTCCATTTCCAAAATCTCATAATAATCTATATATACTCGTAGCCATTGATTATGTATCTAAATGGGCGGAAGCACAAGCTCTCCCAACTAACGATGCACGAGTTGTAGTCAACTTTTTAAAACGTCTTTTTGCAAGGTTTGGAACACCGAAAGCTTTAATAAGTGATCGGGGTACTCATTTCTGTAATAATCAACTTGAGAAAGTTCTTAAAAGATATGGAGTAACTCATAAAATCTCCACCGCATATCATCCACAAACAAGTGGACAAGTTGAAAATACCAACCGAGCTTTAAAACGTATTCTAGAGAAAACCGTAGGATCAAATCCGAAGGAATGGTCCACTAAATTGGAGGATGCACTCTGGGCTTTTAGAACAGCCTACAAAACTCCAATTGGAACCACACCTTTTAGACTTGTTTATGGAAAAGCATGTCATCTTCCAGTAGAAATTGAACACAAAGCATTTTGGGCTTTGAAGACATGTAATCTTGATTTACATGAAGCTGGACGTCTACGATTAAGTCAACTAAACGAATTAGAAGAATTAAGACATGAAGCATACGAAAATTCGTTAATCTATAAAGAAAGAACGAAGAAATGGCATGATAAAAGAATCAGAAGTTCAAAAGAATTTAAAGAAGGAGACAGAGTTCTTCTTTTCAATTCACGATTCAAGCTATTTCCTGGAAAATTGAAATCAAGATGGTCTGGACCATTCATAGTCAAAAGAGTTTTCCCATACGGAACGATAGAATTAATAAATTCAAATGGGATTGAATTTAAAGTTAATGGTCACAGAGTTAAACATTACATACATGGTCCGATGGAAGTCGACAACGAAGTTAATCACAATTTCGACACCACAGCTAACTAAGTGTGGGGAGAATCAAGTCTTTAAAGGATAATATGTATTTCTGTTAGAGTTAGATTGTCTGTTTTCGTGTAGTTCTCGAAAATGGAACACGTATGGTCTTTCCCTAGCAGACCCTAAAGAACTAGTCTTCTCCCCCCATTCTGAATTTTTATTTTTTTTAGGTTTTTACGAAATGAAGACTGCCTGTGAACTAAACCATGGTCTAATGCTACACGCTTTGATCACTAAACGTAATAATGACATACTCCCGAGTGAAATAGTATCAGTAATCAGAGAAAGAATGGACGGAGTTAGAAAAGGATCCAGATGCGAAGATAATAAGTTACAATTTGGTAAAGGAAAATCAAAATCCGCAGCGAAAAGAAGAGCACGACACCTAGAACGATGTCACAAATGCGGAAAATGGTCACATGGAGGTAAATGTTCAAATAATCAAACCTATTCAAATACCGAATTTGTTACTTTATGCAGAGACGGACCGTTCATATGTTTAGAAGAAAAGACAATGAATGCTCGAGGTTACGCCTATGCAGCCATGGAAAACCAATTAAACCGACTATCTTATGAATATAATAGATCATATAACTAAGAAATCTATTTCACAGGTATGTCTGTACAGTTTTTATTTTTATTTTTAACCTTTTGATAATAAACGCTAATTTGTTCGCTAAAAAGTATTAAAATTGGTATTAAATAAAATTAGGTTTGGCGACCGAAATTATTGATATCCTTCAAAAATTTATTACATCACTGCGAAATTTAACGTTTATTCTTAAGGTATAAATATCTTTAATCAATCAACCCAAAATATTTCAAAAATTCGTCATGAGTTAAATTAGGTCTTGGAACCGAAATTACTTTACCGAAAAGAGGGGCGCATATTTTTGATAATATTTGATTGATTAAAGTGGGATAAAAAGACAAAAAGATTTTTAATTTTATTTTTACCATGTTTTTAATCTTAATATTTAAATCTTAAATTAATATTGTAAACTTTGTAAAAACAATATTTTTAAAATTGTAAATATTTGAAAAATTAATATAAGTTTGGTGTGAATTTATAATATGAATTTTTAGATTAAGTTTGGTGTGAATTTTTAATTTTTAAAATATGAAATTTTAATTTTATGCATTTCAAATTTTAAGTTTGGTGTGAATTTTTAATTTTTAATATTAATTTTGAATTTTATATTTATGTTGTGTGAGTTTAAAAACAAAAATTTACTTTATCTCATTAAGTTAAGAATATGATTTTTAAAATTCGTCGTAAGTTGAAGACTAGGTCTTTGAACCGAAATTGCTTTACCCGAGGGAGGGACGAGAACTTTTATTATCATTATTTTTAATCTTATTGATTTAAAGTATGCCAAAAACATTAAAAAAAACCCAAAAATCTTAGCTTTTAAAACAATCGCTACAAAAAGACAAATTTTAAAATTTTGTCGAGGGACGGACTAGGACATCGATCCGAAACGACCTCGTCCTAAATAACAAGGGAAACAAAATTTTAAAATTAATTTCTTAATTGTTTTATAAGTTAAAGATTATAAAAAAATAAAAATAAATAAAAAAAAATAAAAAAAAAATAAAAAAAAAAAAGGGTAAACTCCGCGACTCGCGGAGTTTGAAGTGCAAACCTCCGCGACTCGCGGAGAGACCGGATTACAGAAAAAAAAAATAAGAGCTGCAAACGATCAGTTCACTCCCACAAACAAAAACACAGAAAAATACTGCGAAAAAAAACCCGAAAAAACCCGAAAATCACCCCCAAAAATCTCAATTTTTAACCGTTAATCACCAAATTTTTTGCTAAAATCATGTTGAGAAGGATGATATCTAAGAACTACTCAAGAAAAACGGTAAATTTCTACACCTAAACACCATTTAATTAGAATTTTAGTGTTCTTGAGCTATTTTTCCCCAATTTGATTTTGATGCTTTTTAGTGTAATTAGACTTAAATTGTTTATGTATTATGCTTGTATAACCTAGATTGATGCTGTTTAACATGATTAGAAGCCTTAAACTTCAAATTTTGAATAATCTAGGGTTTGTGTTCTTGAGCAATTTGGGGCTTTTTGATATAAACAGGTTATGGCCGATTTTTGTCATGAATTGTTGCTAAATTGAGTAGTGTAACATGTCTAGGTAGTTAAATGATCCAAACTTTGAGCCTAAACATGATTTTGAGAATTAAAGTGGACTTTTTCAAGTCCAAAATTCATGAACTTGATTTTTGAAAGATAATGCCATTTGAGACTTGTTTATTTGCTAGTAATGATTATTTTGACATGTTATTTAAGTTGAATGCTTATGAACTTGGCGAAAATTTTCGTATATGCTTATTTGAAAAAGTGTAGATTTGATAAAAATGTGAAAATAAGCTTAAGTTTGATATAAATTGATAATGTCATTGTAATTATTTTGATTGATAATTTTGCTGACACTAATGCATATTTGGATGCACAAAATTTGTGTTTGATGTGTTTTGCAGAATGAAAGGGGTGAATCTTCATCCCAAGCCCGCCATGCTCCTGCTGAGAACTTGGAACAACAGGAGGTAGATAACTACTACAAGCAGGATGTACCTCATCCAGTCATGACCTTTTCAGATATGCACTTGGAACAGTTGCACCCGAACCTGAGATTTGACAGACTTTGGATAGATTATCCAAAATATCAACGGGGTTTGCATACTCTTCATTCCAAGGTTGTTGAGGTACCGAGGGTCATAGAATGGGGACCCTTGGAAGCTGTAGAATTGGCCGGGCCAATTAGGGAATTACTTGTACAGAGGTATGGTAATTCTTCTTTTAATGACTGGATATGTTTATTCACCATACGCAGGCCTGTATATAAAGTATGGTGTGAAGAGTTGTTATGTAGTATAGAGTTGAATGATCGGGTAGCTAGTTTAACCGATCGTTCTTTTATTAGATTTTTGTTAGGCGGTTCGATGCGCCACATGTCTTTACTGGACATGGCTCAGGCTTTACGTATATATACGCCTGAGGAATTAGCGTCTGCCGATTGTAGAGGATTGATACTAAACGGTAGAAAGATAGATGAGAATTTTGATACACACGGTGTGTGGAGTCAAATGACAAGCCATCACCATTTTAAAGGGGGAAACTACTCTTATTTGGATATAGATAGAGCCGAATTAAGAGTGATACATAGGCTTTTAGCTAATTCGATTACACAAAGGGGTAAAAACAAAGAAAAGGTAAATGAACAAGATTTGTTTTACCATATGTGTATTCGAGACCCACACAGCGCTGTAAGTATACCATATTGTGTGGGTTATTATTTATCAGCTATGGTTCGGGGGATGCGTCCACATAGCATAATAGGAGGTGGTATTTTTATTACTTTGATTGGTGAATATCTCGGTGTGGATATAAGTCGGGGGGGATTATTAGTAGAAGAGCCGGAACCCCGCGACACTATAGGTTTAAATGTATACCATGGTGCGAAAGTTTTGAAGCGGCGAAATAACGCCGCAGTACGATACAATGGTAGACATCCACAGGTAGAGAGAAACCAGGAACAAGGTAATGTAGGAGGGGGGAATGAGATGCAAGAAATGCATAGGTTTATAGCTTCTCGGGAATACGAAAATGCTAGACAGAGAGCATTTGAAGATTGGCAAGTTCATCAGAACCAGATCATAGCGCATTGCCAACATATAGGTAGAAACTATATTCCTACACCGAAACCCGTCTTCCCTCCTTGGTCGATAGAGATGCAGCCACCATATCCTACGTATGACCCTGCCGAAGCATTCTATAGCACTTATGGTTATGCGTGGAACCCCTATTGGTACCAATATCATCCTTAGTTTTATTATTATTTTTTTTTTATATAATTTGTAATTATTGATACATTTAATATTTTTGTTAATATTGTAATCATTTTTATAATTTCTAACTTTTATTCTTAGATTTTAATAATTTTTGAATGTGGGGTAATATACCAAACTTCAAAAATATGTATATATGTTTGCAGTTTATCTTATGTACACAACAGGGTAAAACAACGCATTTTCAAAGACTGGCATTAAGTTCAGCAAAAGCAACTAATTTTGACGACAAGATGCAAAATATATGTGAAATAACAACAAGACGGAATGAACAAATGATGTGCACCATTTATCATTCAGCAAACAAATGCCAATATATTTGGAAACTTTGGTAAAAATTTAATCATTTTCACACAAATCACCCTCAATAATTTAAATTGTTACTGATTTCTTGCAAATGAGGGCATTGCAAGATCTTAAGTGTGGGAAGGGGTTAAATTCTTTCGGATTTTAAAAATTTTTACTTTATACACTTGGTTACCATTAAAAATACTAGTAAAGCAGTAGTTGTATTAGTATCTAGTGCTCTCTGATAAAAAAAGAACAGCCCTAGTCTTATATACTGACTACCCAATTCTAGTAAAATTTTTCAATTAAATGAATTCAAATCATGTTTATACATATTTATGAACGATAAAACTAGGTTTTAACACCGAAATTATTGTTACCTCGGAAAGGACATAAATTGAGAAACAAACTAAAATGTTAAAATTCATTTAAAATGGAATAGAGGACGATAAAAAGAAAAATAAAAAGCCAAGTGTGGGAAAATTTACCAAGTTATTTTAAACATATGTCACATATATTTGTAACAAATAACTGAAAATACTTTTGCTTTGGACTAAACTAAACTGTTTTACCCAATGAAAGAAAAGAAGAGATGGATCTACACGATGAATCAATTCCATCATTAAAAGGAAGTAAAGTCTTCCGAAAAAGACACGCGCTTCTTGATTTAGGTCATGAAGTTGTCGTTCAGACCAGCTGTAGGTTGACGAAAAATCTAGAAAAGTCATTTCTAAAATCAGCAGGAAATCCACGGACCTCAGCATTAAACAGGGTCGCCAAGTGGTCAGATTTATCCTAACCATGAGAAGGATTTATCTCGTACAATGGGGAGGCACCGTGCAAATTAGCTGGATAAGACTAATGAATCAGATCCCCAGAAAGGATAATCTCCTTAAAGATTAAAAATCAGCTTTTAAGACTGATATTACTCAATCCTAGAGATTGACCTTAAAGATTGAGAATTACAAACTCATGGAATTCAATGATATCTAAACTCGAGCTTAAACGAGAAAATATTTTGATCAAAATTATAAACCGATTTGTTTTCTGAAAACCCTATTTTCAATGCGTTCATTACCATTGAACGTAAAATCCTAGGAATTCACCTGGAATTCATTAGGTCACCTGAACTAAATCGGGTGTCAACCGTAAGAACGGTGGTTGCATAGTGGTCAAAGACAGGACCTTGTGCCAGACCGAAAAAATTATAAGGGTGAGCTTTACTATTGCTCCTACCAAGGATAGTAATTGCGTCCGACACGTTATAGACCATAATCAAAAGCATGTCACGGGACATTGCCTTAACAGTTGCTTGTTCAACGCTTTCCTTTACAACCGGACGGTAGTTTGCCGAAAGGTAATATACGGAACAAGTAAACTGGACGTGTTGCTTTCCAAATACAAGGTTAGCAAGTGGGTGACACAAAACCGCAAGTTTTGAGCTAAAATTTTCAAATCTGAAACCCACCAAACCCACAAAAATATTTTGCAAACACCGGTAAAGGGTTATTCCGAAAAACTTATCTAGGGTAAAAACTAGATTTAATTTTCAAAAGATCAAATGTTTTCATAAAGATCCAATTTCCTTAATGGATCTAAATTTTTATAGTCATGTGGGACTGTAAACCATATCGTTACTACCATTGTTTATACCGCCATATAGAAATCACTGATGTACAAAGTGTGAAGAATAAAGAAGTGATTCTAGTATTTCAAGACAATATTGCTTGAGGACAAGCAACGCTCAAGTGTGGGAATATTTGATAATGCTAAAAACGAACATATATTTCATAGCATTATTCCTCAAGAAAGACAAGCTTTTAGTTGCAATTGTTCTATTTACAAGTGATATTCGTTTAAATAATAAAAGGTGAAGACAAAAGACAGATTCGACGAATTGAAGACGCAAATGACCAAAAAGCTCAAAAGTACAAAAGACAATCAAAAAGGTTCCAATTATTGATAAGAAACGTCTCGAAATTACAAAAGTACAAGATTCAAAACGCAAAGTACAAGATATTAAATTGTACGCGAGGACGTTCGAAAATCCGGAACCGGGACCAGAGTCAACTCTTAACGCTCGACGCAACCGACTAAAGTTTACAAGTTAACTATGTATATAAATATAATATAATATATAATTAATTATATTAATTATATATATATTATATATATATAATAAAAACCGTCGGCAGCAAGAAACTCCAAGGGTGTGAGCTGTAAATACCTCTCCGCGACTCGCGGAGTTTTAAGGGCATTTTGCCGCGAGTCGCGGAGCCCCAAAAATCAAGTCTGGCTATAAAGCCAACCGAATTCTGATCAAATTTCATATCTTTTTTCTTCCTCTTCATACGTAAATATATTTATATTTATAATTTATATTTTAATTTTAATTATAATTCTAATAATAAGGGTATGTTAGCGAATGTTGTAAGGGTGTAAGTCGAAATTCTGTCCGTGTAACGCTACGCTATTTTTAATCATTGTAAGTTATGTTCAACCTTTTTATATTAATGTCTCGTAGCTAAGTTATTATTATGCTTATTTAAAACAAAGTAATCATGATGTTGGGCTAATTACTAAAATTGGGTAATTGGGCTTTGTACCATAATTGGGGTTTGGACAAAAGAACGACACTTGTGGAAACTAGACTATGGGCTATTAATGGGCTTTATATTTGTTTAACTAAATGAAAGTTTGTTAATGTTAATATAAAGATTTACAATTGGGCGTCCCTATAAATTACCATATACACTCGATCGGACACGATGGGCGGGGTATTTATTTGTACGAATAATCGTTCATTTAACCGGACACGGGAATGGATTAATAGCCACTAGAATAATTAAAACAGGGGTGAAATTAGTTTCAAGGGTAATTGGTGTAATTGTTAACAAAGTGGTAAAACCTTGGTTTACACGCAGTCGATAACCTGGTGTATTCATTAAACAAAGTATTAAAACCTTGTTACAATTCGAATCCCCAATTAGTTGGAATATTTATCTTCGGGTATAATAATAATTTGACAAGGACACTTGCAATTTATATTTATGACTGATGGACTGTTATGGACAAAAACCAGACGGACATATTGAATAATCCAGGACAAAGGACAATTAACCCATGGGCATAAAACTAAAATCAACACGTCAAACATCATGATTACGGAAGTTTAAATAAGCATAATTCTTTTATTTCATATTTTATTTCCTTTATTTTATATTTAATTGCACTTCTAATTATCGCACTTTTATTGTTATTTAATCGCACTTTTAATTATCGTACTTTTTAATTATTGCAATTTTATTTTATCGCATTTTTATTATTCGCAATTTCATTATCGTTATTTACTTTACGATTTAATTTTAGTCTTGTATTTATATTTTACATTAGGTTTTAACTGCGACTAAAGTTTTAAAATCGACAAACCGGTCATTAAACGGTAAAAACCCCCCTTTATAATAATAATATTACCTATATATATATTTGTATTTTTATAAAAGTAAACTAATATAGCGTTGAGCTTTGTTCAAAGATTTCCCTGTGGAACGAACCGGACTTACTAAAAACTACACTACTGTACGATTAGGTACACTGCCTATAAGTGTTGTAGCAAGGTTTAAGTATATCCATTCTATAAATAAATAAATATCTTGTGTAAAATTGTATCGTATTTAATAGTATTTTCCTAGTAAAATAATAACTATTTTATATACACCTCGCACCACACCAAGCTCCTACATAGAGATATAATGTATTGAGTTATGATATTGATGATGAAGTTTAGGACCGAAGATGGATGATTAAATTGCTAAATTATGATCAACGATAATTAGTAATGATAATAATGATTTTTACAATAAAGGTGATTCATAATTTTAAAAAGGATGATGAAATTAATGAGATGATGATGAAGTTTGGTTTATGAAAATGGAAACAGATCAAAGTTAAAAGAATTTAGGGAGGTGATTAAAACAGAAATGGTAGCCGGAGTAGTGGCTAAGGATGTTATCGGGTTAGCGGGACGTCGCGGGTTCAAACCGCGACTTGGGCATTTTTTAGAGCTACTTCTGTGAGGTAGTTATTTATGTATTTATTTACTTATTATTATTATTATTATCTTATTATTATTATCATAAAAAAATACAAATTTTTATTTATTATTATTGATATTATTTTAACAAATAAATAGCTATATAAGAATATATTTAAAATATATCGCATAACAACATTAATATTTTCATAATAAATACTAATTATTTATCTATGGTATATGAAATAAATATAGTTACAATAGTTACCAATGAAACATACAAGTTACTGAAATAACAATTAATAATAACATCTAAACTTGTTCGATTACGAGTATATGTTTTAATAAATATATGAATAATATAGGTTCGTGAATCCGAGGCCAACCCTATACTTGTTCAATGACGTCATATGTATTTTTACTACAAAATACAGTATGGTGAGTTTCATTTGCTCCCTTTTACTCATTACATTTTTGGGCTGAGAATACATGCAATGCTTTAATAACTGTTTTACAATATTTATATGCGTGAGTTTCATTATTCCCTTTTTAAATACGTTTGCAATATATATTTTTGGGACTGAGAATACATGCGCTGCTTTTATAAATGCTTTACAAAATAGATACAAGTGATCGAAACTACATTCTATGGTTGGATTATCAAATCGAATATCACCCTATATAGTCTGGTAATCTAAGAATTAGGGAACAGAAACCCTAATTGACGCGAACTCTAAAGATAGATCTATCGGGCCCAACAAGCCCCATCCAAAGTACCGGATGCTTTAGTACTTCGAAATTTATATCATGTCCGAAGGAGGATCCCGGAATGATGGGGATATTCTTATATACAAATTGTGAATGTCGGTTACCAGGTGTTCAATCCATAGGAATGATATTTTTGTCTCTATGCATGGGACGTATATTTATGAGAAATAAAAATCTTGTGGTCTACTAAATGATGGAAATGATTATTTATGTTAAACTAATGAACTCACCAACCTTTTGGTTGACACTTGAAAGCATGTTTATTCTCAGGTACGAAAGAAATCTTCCGCTGTACATTTGATCATTTTAAAGATATTACTTGGAGTCATTCATGACATATTTCAAAAGACGTTGCATTCGAGTCGTTGAGTTTATCAAGATCATTATTAAGTCTATTATAGTTGGATATATTATGAAATGGTATGCGTGTCTGTCAACTTTAGATGTAATGAAAGATTGTCTTTTCAAAACGAATGCAATGTTTGTAAAATGTATCATATAGAGGTCAAATACCTCGCGATGTAAACAACTGTTGTGAATCGTTTATAATCGATATGGACTTCGTCCGGATGGATTAGGACGGGTCCTTTCAGTTGGTATCAGAGCGGTGGTCTTAGTGAACCATGTCTGCATTAGTGTGTCTAACTGATAAGTCGTGAGATGCATTAGTGAGTCTGGACTTCGACCGTGTCTGCATGTCAAAAGTTTTGCTTATCATTTCGTGTCAAAAAAAATTACCTGCTTATCATTCTTAGAGAATCACTTGCTTATCATTCTTAGTCTAGACACGTTTTACTGCATTGACTGCATAAATAGTGTATAGACAAAAATTCATATCTTAACGTATCTGTTACTGTAGATCTTGCCTGATATTTTCCGTAAATTTCTCCGTAATTTAAGGGAACCTGGTACTATATATCTATGCATATTATGCATTGAGAATACCATCCAACTATCAATTGCTGTCACTAAACTTTTCATACCAAATTTTTTTTTTCTGAGATCGCGTAAGATGGCCTCTACGAACCAACCAAGTTCATCTGACTCCGAAGATAGCATGATAGGAGCTCACCAACCAATCAACTACCGTGATTACTGGAGAAAATGGGGGTGGGTTCCTGACATGCTCACCCTATGGAGAAGGGAAAAAGGTACTCCATATCATGAACCGAATCTACCACCTAACCTTGGAGTACTTGACCCGCTCACCGGCGAACCCGTTCGCAACACCGATTATACCCTTTTTGCAAGAATTTTTCGTCTTGAGGCTACCATTAACGGAAATAGAGGAGATATCCGACCTCTACCTCACACTGATAACCAACCAGGGTTAGTAGAAGAAGTTAAAGAACTCCGAGCTCGAGTGTTAACTTTAGAGAGCACGGTACACAATTTGCAATCACCAGCAGTATCACCAACACCAGTAACATCACCAACCTTAGCACCAACAGCACTAGTACCACCAACAACAACATCCGCATCACCAGCTTCGACGTCTCATTCTGTACCTTGAGTATAATCATCGTTCTACATGATGTTCTACATCGTTTATCTTCGTTCGATATGATGATTATGTAAACTCTAATGTTTTAGAGATTATATATTCTTGTTCAAACGGTAAATCAAATGAGTTTAATATCATATCGACTCATTAAATCTATAATTACATCTGAAGAAAATATATATTTAAGTATGTTTTCATAAAGATTGTAATTAAAAATTCTTTTGTACAAACTGTTAATGGTGAAAATATTTTAACGGGTAGGTAATACCCAAGGAAATATTTAACTTTCATATTAACATGTTATACTGTACATTCTTCGAATCTGATTCAACAATCATTTACTATCCTACATACATCCACAGATATACTTATCTGTTTACAACAGAATAACCATTTTCCTTCCATTTCATATTTGGATTTTGACCTATCAGAATCCAACAAGTGGCAAAATGAAGAAAACATTGGACAAAATAAAATTTGTTAGAAACAAACGAACTAACTAATTGAAATATTGTTAAGAATCCACGCTAACTGTTCCTAGCTAACTGGTTACATTTTATTTATCGCAATTTATTTATCGCAATTTACATTCTCGCAATTTTATTTATCGTCATTTAATTTCTGTTATTTACTTTACGCACTTTATTTATCGTCATTTAATTTCTGTTATTTATTTTACGCAATTTAAATATCGGGACACATATAAAAGGTTTTGACATATCATATCAACGCATCTATATATATTATTTGGAATCACCATAGACACTCTATATGCAGTAATGATCGAGTTCTCTATACAGGGTTGAGGTTGAGTCTACAATTATATATATACTTTGAGTTGTGATCGAGTCTGAGACGTGTACACGGGTCACGATATTTATTAATCAATTCGAATATTATATATTAAACTATATATGAATTACTGGACTGTTACTGTGGAATATCAACTGTAGACTACCAACATTGGACAATTAAAATGAATTAAAATATTGAATATAACATATGAAACTAAACAATTCTTCAAGTTTGCCACTTGATTTCATTTTAAAACCCCATTCATATCATCACAATTACAATCTGCGTTCAAACCTTTCATGATTCTTGAAAACACCTCAATCGAGAGGATGAACCAACCGCACTTCATCTACGTAAGAAGAGATTGATGCATATAGTTATACACTTGAAAACTCTCGGAACCTGAGTAAACGTTTAACACGTATCTGCGATATCTCCTTTGGCGTTATTATTACCAAAAATAATTTTACAACCCCTCTCCAAATTAGCCAATTTCGTCACAGCTCCAGCAAATCAACTTCGACTCTTCGTTTGAAACAACCTTATTATAACTTTGACATATATGCGTGCTCTTTTATTGTTACCGGGAAACCATTCATATTCCACCATGTTACCATCAGCGTTAATCATCTAAAAACACAATTCTCTTGAAACCACTTCGGAATGATAACCGATGATTCAGATATCGTAGCATTAAATGCAGAGGAAACATAAAAAAATTTGTAGATGGTCTAAACGGTCAAAAGTTTGATGATAAAGAAGAGAGTGTTGGGAACGCTCGATAGAAAATTTGGTACTGAAAAACAGATTGAGCAAACCATGAATGAGGCCAAGGCCAAAAACTAGGACCATACCCTATGTTCAAAGAATCCAGATAAATCTGGATCCGTTGAAATCTTTAGAGAATATCTTGCTCTGAAGTCATGTTAAAATCTTGCGGAAAATCTTTCTCCATCGACCATCGAACTTAGAAATTTCAAAATATCATCATCAATATCTTCGATATTTCTGAGGATATTTTCATAAATATCCTCGTTCGAAATTATATACCTCTTCGTGCCTCCTGTGTATCATTATATTGGAAATATTCAATAGAAAATTTAGTATCGAAAAGCAGATTATGCGAAGCTATGAAGGAAGCCGTGGACAAATCACAAAGAATAAGTTTGACTTCAAAGAATCAAAATGATTCTATTTCTGATGAAATCTTTAGTAAATACCTTGCTTCCGAATCTAAACCCTTACGGATAAATCTTCTTCATCAACCATCGATAATAGAAATTCCAAGATATCATCGTATCTCTCATTATAAATATCCTCCATATTTCTGGAGATATTTCTATAACTATTCTTATCTGAAATCAATAATCTCTTCGTGCTATCAGTATTACATCGTATAGAAACTGTTAGTTTCTATATTTTGTAAACTTTCGAGCTCAAAATATAAATGTTATTGAAGTAATGTTGGGAATTGATGGATGAGTTAGTATAATATAATGACACTTGATCAACGTGATTATATTACAGTAAGTCATGCTGAGTTTCTAATGGGATGTGATGATTCACAGATCATAACGTCATCATGTGCCATGTTACATAACTCTTTCATTCTACTTAACTCCTGAACAAATCAAGAAAATGTATTCTTGATGGTTCTATCTTCCGTGATGTTGATAAATTTGAAAATCAAATCTTGCTATCACGTTCCTTCCTGCTTTGAACATTATAATCATTCGAAACTCTATATCTACAAATTCTGGACCATTATTCGCTTGACTTGAAGTCGGGAAGAGAAAACAAAAGCATAGAGCTTTGAAATATAAGGGAGAATATAAAGCCCAACAACAACACCGAAATTACAAACCGTGGATATCAGTGCGTATAGCAATATAAAGACATGGGAGGATTATAAATACAATAATCCCTAAAGCATGGTAGAAATAAATGGATTCCTCTGGTGGAAGTTGGAAAAGGAGAATGATTGTTGCGATAATCAGGATAAGGACAAGGATCAGAACTGGGTTAAGCATTTCACGATCTTTTGAATTTGGGAATTGAGTATTGAAGTGGTGAAGATAATGGAACGGAAAAGGTAAAATTTATAGTGAAAATATCAGAAAGAGGAATCGAGGCAGATCACCGTATTTAATTAAAGAAATCTTAATTTCCATAAATCCCGGAGGATCAGATCTTATAGATCTTCAAGATTTTCTTTAAATCCCTTGAATTCCAGAATTCAACCAAGGCAATGTCAAAAGTTAAGACGCGCCTTAATTTATAAATTCAAACCTGTCCACGTCAAAAGTTAAAAACAAATCTTTGTTTCTCATTTCATTCTTTTGTGAATAACTTCACTCGTGCTCTTTGAATAATCAAATTATTTTATCCATATTACTCAATGATGATAAAACTCTATATTTGCCATGAAAACATTATTATTGTTAGCCATGAAAACCTCACTCAAATTTCGGGACGAAATTTCTTTAACGGGTAGGTACTGTAGTGACCCGGGAATTTTTGACCAAATTTAAACTTTAATCTTTATATGTTTCCGACACAATAAGCAAAATCTGTAATATTGAGTCTTAAAAAATTTGGAACTATGTTCATATGTTTAATTGCCCTTCGACTATTCTCGACGATTCACGAACAATTGTTTGTAAATAAATATATACGTAAATGAAGTATATGTATATTAATTTAAAATTTTAAAAATATAATTTGAGCATTGGAATTAAATATGTAAATATGGGTATATATATATATTATAATACTAAAATACCCTTTAATTAATTAGAATGAAAAATGTAAAATAATAAATAAAATAAGTAAGTTATTATTATGTTGAATATATATAAATATATATATATATATATATATATATATATATATATATATATATATATATATATATATATATATATATATATATATATATATATATATATATATATATATATATATATATATATATATATATATATATATATATATATGATAAATATGATGTTGTAAAATATATAAAATATAAATATTATGTGTTGAGATTATAATATTTCTTCTATTATGAAATAACGGAATATTTCAAGTAAACTTATAATGTTTATGTATATAAGACCTTATAAATATCTTCATAGTTGCACAAATAGGTTGATACAATATGCAAACACATATTATATAATAATATATATAATAAAATGTATAAATTAAATATTCATTATATGTTAGATAGTTATTGAATATTACATAATTAATAATATGAAATATCTACATATTAAAGATACTTACAAATTAAAAATGAAGTTGTTATATTAATATTAATATCGGTATTATTAATTACTAGTAAAATTACAAATTTAGTTACTATTAATGATTATGTATTATTATTACTACTATCTTTATCAAGATTATTATTATTAATACCATTATTATAGTTATAGTATTTATAAATAGAAATTAATATAATCTAATATTACTATCAATAATAATATAATTGTTATAAATTTTAGGATTTCTAGTATTTTTATTATGTATTATTATTATAGTAATATATTTAAATTTAATAATTATTAATATTAATTATATATAAAAAAAATCAAATAAGAGAATCAATTACTTTAAGTTACCATCAAACTTTATTAGAATTTGTTTCTGTCTGAAATTTGTTAAGAGTCTACATCAATATGGAATCCAAACAAAAATCCAGTACAACAAGTTGATAGGTTGTATTTTTTTTTATCTATTTCTTGACTTTAATATATGTTGCCGACTGCATTCCCTGTATAACTCGATCAAGTGCAGTTGATAAATCATTTTATTCGATTTACACCATCACCACCATTGTTGCTACTACTTCTACTTTTTTCTTTTTCTGTCCAAACTCGACATCAAGCAAGCCAAATTGGGGCAACGGTCACCGTTTATTTTCGCCACCATAAACAAACAACCATTTCAATACATGATCACTTCACTTTCATAAATCTTAAGCTCACACCTTGTATATTTGATTGCCACATAAAAACTATAACTGTAAACCACCACAACACCATCGGTCATCACCATCTCTACAACTCGCCACCTTTGAAACCAATCTCCTCAAAAACAGCCACATACAACCACACCCCTCGTGTTCAAATTAAAAGGGCTGTTGCTAATTGCTTAGTAACTAGTTCCCGCTTCAACCGGTACAAATCTTTGAGTCACATGAACACCACCTCAAAATCATGATCACCTTCTAGTCATCACCCACTTGCTTGATCACCACCATCGAGTATTTTGGTTACACGATAACCGCCACCCTATCCTCCATTTATAAACTTACGGCTACCACCTCAATCCGTCTTCTCTCTCTTTAGCCGAAATCACACAGCCGCCACCACCTCTAAATTTCCAACCCGTTATATTTTTTTTTGTTTATCTGTCACGATGATCAAACAAACCAAAAACCATAACACCAATTTATATAAACAACTACATGTTACTATTACTGTGTTGCTTTTTATGAGATTTATTTTCATTGATTAATTGGACCGACATATTGGGACCATGAGAAAGGATATGTACGTATAACAACAAGGTTAGTTCTTTATTAAAGTGATGCAAGTGGGATGTGTTAAGATTAAATGGCCGACAAGTTAATTATTTTAAAATGGCATGCTGATTGAATTATGATAGAATAGAATAGTACATGACAATAAAGGAGTTGCTGCATTTTTTTTTTATCCGGACGAGCTTCAAAGGAAACATAAAGAAAACGTACTAACTAATCTTCAATTATTCAAACTGCATTATATTTTTTAGAAGATACAATTTGGGTAGTGAATTATCCTGCAATCATTGGGCCGTAAGATTTAAAGGATTTAACTATGGACTGAGTTGTATTGGGCCATGAATCTGATTTGGGTATGGGGCCGTGAACTGGATGTATCATTGGGCCGTGATCCAATTAAGTACTCGGGCCAGTATTGTTTAGCTCCTACATAGAGATATAATGTATTGAGTTATGATATTGATGATGAAGTTTAGGACCGAAGATGGATGATTAAATTGCTAAATTATGATCAACGATAATTAGTAATGATAATAATGATTTTTACAATAAAGGTGATTCATAATTTTAAAAAGGATGATGAAATTAATGAGATGATGATGAAGTTTGGTTTATGAAAATGGAAACAGATCAAAGTTAAAAGAATTTAGGGAGGTGATTAAAACAGAAATGGTAGCCGGAGTAGTGGCTAAGGATGTTATCGGGTTAGCGGGACGTCGCGGGTTCAAACCGCGACTTGGGCATTTTTTAGAGCTACTTCTGTGAGGTAGTTATTTATGTATTTATTTACTTATTATTATTATTATCTTATTATTATTATCATAAAAAGATACAAATTTTTATTTATTATTATTGATATTATTTTAACAAATAAATAGCTATATAAGAATATATTTAAAATATATCGCATAACAACATTAATATTTTCATAATAAATACTAATTATTTATCTATGGTATATGAAATAAATATAGTTACAATAGTTACCAATGAAACATACAAGTTACTGAAATAACAATTAATAATAACATCTAAACTTGTTCGATTACGAGTATATGTTTTAATAAATATATGAATAATATAGGTTCGTGAATCCGAGGCTAACCCTATACTTGTTCAATGACGTCATATGTATTTTTACTACAAAATACAGTATGGTGAGTTTCATTTGCTCCCTTTTACTCATTACATTTTTGGGCTGAGAATACATGCAATAATTTAATAACTGTTTTACAATATTTATATGCGTGAGTTTCATTATTCCCTTTTTAAATACGTTTGCAATATATATTTTTGGGACTGAGAATACATGCGCTGCTTTTATAAATGCTTTACGAAATAGATACAAGTGATCGAAACTACATTCTATGGTTGGATTATCAAATCGAATATCACCCTATATAGTCTGGTAATCTAAGAATTAGGGAACATAAACCCTAATTGACGCGAACTCTAAAGATAGATCTATCGGGCCCAACAAGCCCCATCCAAAGTACCGGATGCTTTAGTACTTCGAAATTTATATCATGTCCGAAGGAGGATCCCGGAATGATGGGGATATTCTTATATACAAATTGTGAATGTCGGTTACCAGGTGTTCAATCCATAGGAATGATATTTTTGTCTCTATGCATGGGACGTATATTTATGAGAAATAAAAATCTTGTGATCTATTAAATGATGGAAATGATTATTTATGTTAAACTAATGAACTCACCAACCTTTTGGTTGACACTTGAAAGCATGTTTATTCTCAGGTACGAAAGAAATCTTCCGCTGTACATTTGATCATTTTAAAGATATTACTTGGAGTCATTCATGACATATTTCAAAAGACGTTGCATTCGAGTCGTTGAGTTTATCAAGATCATTATTAAGTCTATTATAGTTGGATATATTATGAAATGGTATGCGTGTCTGTCAACTTTAGATGTAATGAAAGATTGTCTTTTCAAAACGAATGCAATGTTTGTAAAATGTATCATATAGAGGTCAAATACCTCGCGATGTAAAGAACTGTTGTGAATCGTTTATAATCGATATAGACTTCGTCCGGATGGATTAGGACGGGTCCTTTCAGTTGAGGGATCCATCTCGTAGGATCAGGGAAAGAAATTTTGGTATGAAATAGATTGTAGAATTTAGATTTGGTATTCTTCAATTACATAATTTGCATATGTATATATAATACCAAAATTCCGTAAATTACAGAGAATCTTTGAAAAGATGTCAGTCAAAGTTCACAGTAATAGATGTGCTAAGATAAGAATCCGTCTATACACTATTATGCAATAAATGCATTAAAATGCGTCTAGACTTAAGATGATAAGAAGGTAATTTCCTAAGGATGATAAGTAGATGATTTCCGACTAGAATTGATAAGCAAACTTTTTGACATGCAGACACGGTCGAAGTCCAGACTCACTAATGCATCTTAACAACTATCAGTTAGACACACTAATGCAAGACCTGGTTCGCTAAGACCACCTCTCTGATACCAACTGAAAGGACCCGTTCATATACATTATAAATGATTCATAATAGTTGATTACATCGCGAGGTATTTGACCTCTATATGATACGTTTTACAAATATTGCATTCGTTTTTAAAAGACAAACTTTCTTTACATCTAAAATTGACGGCATGCATACCATTTCATATTACATCCAACTATAATTGACTTAATATTAATCTTGATGAACTCAATGACTCGAATGCAACGTCTTTCAAAGTATGTCATGAATGACTCCAAGTAATATCCTTAAAATGAGCTAATGCACAGCGGAAGATTTCTTTAATACCTGATAATAAACATGCTTTAAAGTGTCAACCAAAAGGTTGGTGAGTTCATTAGTTTATCATAATCAATCATTTCCGTAATAGTAATAGACCACAAGATTTCATATACATAAACGTTTTAATAAAAATATTCTATGTGGTTGAGCACTTGGTAACCATACTTAACATTTAATCAACGTCGCATATTCCCTTTATTATGAAATCTCACTACACTGTACCAAGTGTAGTCACTGAAACGAAGTACTGTGCAACCGTTGAATACTGGTCGTCCAGTCCGGTTGGGGTTGTCAGGCCCGATAGATCTATCAACAGGATTCACGTTTACAATACCGCATGTAAATGGTAGTTACCAAGCTATTAGGGAAAAATATGTAAAGTGGTTCAACTCAACGTAGAATATGTTTTTAGTACTTGTGTCCATTTCGTAAAACATTTATAAAACAGTGCATGTATTCTCAGCCCAAAAATATATATAAAAAGGGAGTAATGAAACTCACAATACTGTATTTCGTAGCAATTATGTATATGATGGCACTGAACAAGTGCAGGGTTTGTCTCGGATTCACGAACCTATATTAAGTATATATATTTATATATTAGTCAATATCTGTCTAACAATTTAGGTCAAGTCGTAGTGTATCACAATCCTAATGCTCGAGACCGACATGCAAAAGTCAACAAAAGTCAACTTGACCCAAAATGACTTCCAAAATCTATACATGTTTATTATATAACTTATATATAGTCGTTTTATATATTTAAATATATTTATCAGATCTTATTATACTAAATAATACAAGTCATTTATTAATAAATAAAAATTTATATTTAAATTCATATATGATAAAAATATACTTTTATATATCTCAAGTAATAAAATTTATAAAATTCACTTAATATCATAAAAATATAGTGGTATGTATTATTAATGTAATTATATTACTTGTGGTAAAAATATCTTTGTACACATATTTATTTGATAAAATAATATTGATAATAATAATAATGATAAAAATAATAAAATGATAGTTTCAATAAAAATATTAATTTTTAGTAATAAAGATAATTTTAGTAATAACATCAACTGATAACAATTATAATAATCGTTTTAATAATAATATTAAAATTAATAATAATTCAGTTGACCATATCTTTTAATCCGTTCATTGAACCTACACGATTTCTAAATGAAAAGTTATTAATTTTTCTTTAGCTTTTCAACGACATGCATATCATATACCTTATCTCAGTAGCATATGTATCAAATTCGTGATTTATCATAAACTATTTAACGACGAAACTAAGCATACAAACATGCATAATCATATACTCGAGCACTAGTCAGGGATACACTATTAATATATAAAAGATAAGATATGAATGCTCACGTATCAATATTGTGATTCAATATTGCAGGAAAGTACGTAGACGCAACGAAAATGATAAATGTTAGGTTGACCTCACGAGCAATACCCTCGAACAATACCCATAACCTCCATAGCTATAACCCATAATTTCCTTAGCTCTATCCCGTTTGAAAACTTATTTTGAAATCGTCTGAATATAACTCCGTCGTAGTATTTTATGTATACTAATAATATCTTGAAATAATACTAAGTAAATATATATATGTAATTCGATTGAGAGAGTTTAGAGAAATATATTTTCAAGTTTCTATGAAATAATGAAACCTATTGAATTCTATTTATAATAGATTTTTGAATTATTAAAGTGAATTATTAAAGTATAAATTATTAAAGTGAATTATTAAAGTATGAATTATTAAAGTGAATTATTAAAGTATGAATTATTAAAGTGAATTATTAAAGTATGAATTATTAAAGTGAATTATTAAAGTGAATTATTAAAGTTAAAGTAAAGTAAAAGTAAATTAAAAGTAAAGTAGAATTATATATATTCATAATAGGTTTCAAGTTTTTAAATTACAGTCTGTTGGTGAAGCATGGGATAAAGTCCAAAGGTTTAATAAACGTATGAAATCATCTTAATGAAAAATGTCGAGTTACTTAACTTGTCGATATCCAACATCTAAGTTATTTACACTCCACGTTTTTACTTATAGATCACTTTACCATTTTTCGAATATTGTCAAAAAGAATAGATTTCTTAACTCACAGTGGACCTCATAACATTGGCCCGTAATCATATCATAATGTATCTAATAATTCAATCATTTGATATTATCTCTTAATTCTGTCGATAAATATATCGAAACAAATACATTCATGTAAAGTATCATATATCTAATACTTTGTTAATGTTTTCAGTTAATATTATATATTATATATACATATCTATATACACATAATTGTTCGTGAATCGTCGAACACGGTCAAAGGGTAATTGATTACATGAATGTAGTTCCAAACTTTTTGAGATTCAACATTACAAATTCTGCTTATCATGTCAGAAACATATAAAGGTTAGGTTTAAATTTGGTCAAAAATTTCCGGGTCGTCACATAATACAATATAATTTCAATAATGGTAGCTAATGGGTCGTGCAATGCAAAATCATCTCACTGTAAATAATTTTACAACGGTAGCTAATGCGTCGTGCAATGAAAAATCATCTCACCGAGGGTAGCTAATGCGTAGTGCAATGCAAAATCATCTCACCGTTACTAACTACTAAATCAAATACAATACAATATAATACAACGGTAGCTAATGTGTAGTGCAATGCAAAATCAACTCACCGAGGGTAGCTAAAATGGTAGCTAATGCGTAGTGCAATGCAAAATCATCTCACCGTTACTAACTACTAAAACGAATACAATACAATACAATACAATACAATACAACGGTAGCTAATGCATAGTGCAATGCAAAATCATCTCACCGAGGGTAGCTAAAACGGTAGCTAATTCGTAGTGCAATGCAAAATCATCTCACTGTTACTAACTACTAAATTGAACCATTTCGGTAGCTAATGCGTCGTGCAATGCAAAATCATCTCACCGATGGTCGATAATACAATCTTTATAGAAATCGAACCTCTGAATCCAAATAATTCTATCATAGAATGCAGTTTTGAATACTTGTGTCTATTTCGTCAATCATTTATAAAAATAGTTCATGTATTCTCAGTGTAAAAATATATCTCAAAAGCATTTAATAAATCAGTTATAAAAACAGCGCATTTATTCTCAGTCCCAAAAATGTAAAGAGTAAAAGGGAGTAAATGAAACTCACAATACGATATTTTGTAGTAAAAATATGCATACAACGGAACTGAACAATGTAGGGTTGGCCTCGAATTCACGAACCTATATCATTCGTATATATATTAAAACATATACTTGTAATCGAACAAATATATATATTGTAACGACCTGGAAATTTCCGACCAAATTTAAACCTTAACCTTTATATAATTCCGACACGATAAGCAAAATCTGTAACATTGAGTCTAGAAAGTTTGAAAACTATATTCGGATAATCAGTTATCCTCTGACCATGCCTGACGATTCACGAACAATAATTTGTAAATAGTTATGTGTATATATATGTATAAATAATAATTGGTAATATAATTTGGAATATTATATATGTTGCAATACATATAGAATTTATAAATATTTAATATTCAATATATATATTTATAATAGTAAACATCACATACGTTATAACATGTATGGTTGATATATCAATTTTTTTTATTTTATTAGAAATTAAAAATAAAAATTTCTATGGTAATATTATTATCTACTTCAAATATTAATATTAACATGTAAATTATTGTTATTATTGTAAAGACACAACATATAAATATGAAATTTAATATGTAAGAATTATTATAACATTTTTTTTTATTGTTAATTATAATTAGTATTACTTTTTGTATTATTAATAAATATTAATATTAACAGTTTTATTATCATTGATTATTACAAAAATTTATTGAAACTAATATAACATTGAATTATTATAATTATCAATATGTGTACTTAGTATTATTATATAAGAGATATTATGATTACTATTATTAATGTAATTATTATTAAATGGTATTATTATTACTAAAAAGTTTTGTTATATAAAATTTTTATTAACATGATTTTATCATTATCATTAATTTTATTAGTAATATTATTGTATTATTAGTATTTTCATAAAATTATATTTATTAATATGTTTATAGTAATTAATATATATATAACCGTATATAATATGAAAAACAGATATAACACGCGTATTATTTTTTTTATATAAATGTCAACATCTGTTTTTATCTTCATCTGATATCTATAGATCCGTGACTACCTGTCGAATTTTTTACAGCTATTATATATCACAATTGTTCGGTTCATATTATGGATCAAAACATACGACTTTCTACTGATATATTCGATAATAAGTATTCAGTTATTATTGGATAAATTATATAAAAGTTTAAGATAGAACTCGACACCTCTGTTCTCGATGCTTATGCCAAAAAATTCGAATTGGAGTTTTATTTAAAAATCAAAAACTGCAGTGTTGTTAAACATCATGTATGTAAACTATCTGCACGATTTTAAATTACAAATGTTAATATCGAATTTGAATTTTGAGGTTAAACCTTTTTATTTTGAAAAGTCAATCGACGAGTTCATAAGGTAATTCGAAATTGTTTTGAAGTTTTTACTGAAATTAATGGTCCCTAAAGTTTTTAAAGATAATTTGAGACTGAGTTTATGTAAAAATCATTGTGTAAAACCGTTACAAAATCTGAATTTGACAATGGAGTTTATATTTTTTTTTTACGAACCCAGCTTCTACTGATGGTTCGATTTCATTTTTTTTTTGTAACTAAATACTTTAGTTTAAGTCGTTTCTGTTTTATGATTCAAGCATTATATCAATTTTTGTGCTATGAATAACTTTGGTCTATGGGTCGCCTAGAGTTCATGAGGAAGAAACTGAGAATAGAAAAGAAATACGGGTTATAATTAATTGGGCTGAGTTCTTAACAGATAAACAAGCATAGCCGAGTGGTTTAGGGTGTTGTCGGATAATCAGGTGGTCCTGGGTTCGATCCACACTAGTGTCACATCTTTTTAGTTCGAATTTATTAAAGGTATAACTTTCAATTATTATTATTATTATTATTATTATTATTATTATTATTATTATTATTAAGATTATCATTATTATAATTATCATTAGTGTTATAACTATAATTATCATTATTACAAATATAGGTATTAGGATAAAAATTATCAATTATTATTATTATAATGATAATAATAATTATTATTTGTATTATTATGAAAAATGATAAAATCTACTAGTATTTCTGTTAATATTAGTATTTGTATCATTTCTATTAGTATTGTTAACATATTGAAATTTTAAAAATCATTACTATCATTATTAGTAATATTAAATATAACCAAAATTAATATTTTTACATGACAAATATTATTTATGTAATTATAATAATTACTAGTTTCACAAGCAAATGATATATATATTAAAAATTTATAACATAACAAGATTAATATTTTATATACCAAAATGAATATAAGAAGAATATAACTAATAAATATATACATATATATTTGTTCGATTACCATTATATGTATTAATATACATACAATTGCTATAGGTTCGTGAATCCGAGGCCAACCTTATAATTTACCAATGGTGTTATATGTATTTTTACTACAAAATACATTAGGTGAGTATATAGTCCCACTTTTAAACTCTAAATATTTCGGGATGAGAATACATGTATTTTATGTTTTACGATATGGACACAAGTAACTGAAAAATATATTCTACGTTGAGTTGTACCACTGGCATACTTCCCTGTAGCTTGGTAACTAATATTTACAGCGGTATTGTAAACGCGAATCCTGTTGATAGATCTATCGGGCCTGACAACCCCAACCGGACTGGACGACCAGTATTCAACGGTTGCACAGTACTTCGTTTCGTGACTACACCTTGGTACGGTGTAGTAAGATTTCATAATAAAGGGAATATGCGACGTGATTAAATGTTAAGTATGGTTACCAAGTGCTCAACCCTTAGAATATTTTTATTAAAATGTTTATATATGAAATCTTGTGTTCCATTGTTATAACGCTGCTAGCATCAAACCTATATATCTCACCAACTTTATGTTGACGTTTTAAAGCATGTTATTCTCAGGTATGAATTAAGTCTTCCGCTGTGCATTAGCTCATGTTAAGGATACTACTTGGGACCTTTTAAGCCATGATACAAAGACGTTGCATTCGAGTCATTGGAGTTCAATAGAGAATATAAATAAGTAAATGACAGATTAGGTCATTTGGATATTATGAAATGTTAGACGAAAATGTCAAATATTGATGTAATGATAGTTTGCCTTTTAAGAATAAATGCAACGTTTGTAAAATGTATCATATAGAGGTCAAGTACCTCGCAATGTTATCATATGTTATTGTATTCGTCCCTATGGATTGGGTCGGGTCGTCTCATGTGGTATCAGAGCGTTGGTCTTAGCGAACCAGACCTTGCATTAGTGTGTCTAACTGGTAGTTGTTAGGATACATTAGTGAGTCTGAACTTTGACCGTGTTTATCTGTCAAAAAGTTTTGCTTATCATTTCTAGTCGGAAATCATCTGCTTATAATCCTTAGGAAATTGCCTGCCCATCATTCTCAAGTCTAGACACGTTCTACCGCATTTAGTGCATCGATAGTGTATAGACGAAATTCATATCTTAGCGTATCTGATAATTCCTATCTTAGCGTATCTGTAGATTTGCCTGTTATATGCCGCAAATTCCTCCGTAGTCTATGAAATCTTTAGGACCGTATATATCGATATTCTATATAGTTAAAGTATCGTCCGATATCTGAAAATCATTTCACATCGAAGATCTCTTCCATCCACCAAATTGCCCTTTTCAACCTGAAGCGCTTACCGGCGAACTTGTTCGAGAAACCATTTTCTCTCCCCTTTTTCAGAGTATTTTATTACGATTACATACTATTCCATATTTCGGATCTTATTCATTCACTCGCTTCAACCGTCAATCATTCCGTAGTACTAGAAGAAGTTAACGAACTACGCGCTCGTGTGACGACTTTGGAGAACCTGGTACGAACGTTACGAACACCAGCAGCAGCACCAGCAGCATAATCAGTACCACCATCATCGACGTCGACAGTACCCTTATCATCTCTAAACCATAACCGCGCCGTAACTCTCAATATCACAATCTGTACCTCGAATATCAACATTACACGCCTCAATATCACCATCTGTACTTCGAGTATGAACTTCGTTCTACACATCGATCTACATCGGCTATCTTCGCTTTACGTATCATTCTACCTCATTTTTCCTCGTTCGACATGGTGAATATGTAATTTCTAAAGTTTTAGAGATTATGTAATCTAGTATTAACGGTAAATCAGATGAGTTTTTGACTCATTAAATCCATGATTACATCCGATGAAAATATATATGCAAGTATATTTTCATAAAGATTGTAATTAAAAATTCTTTTGTACAAACTGTTAATGATGAAAATATTTTAACGGGTGGGTAGTACCCGAGGAATATTTAGAATTCACATTAATAAGTTACACTGTACATTCTTCGAATCTGATTCAACGATCATTTACTATCCTACTTACAACTACCGATATACGTATCCGTTCACCACAGAATAACCATTTCTATTCAAATTTCATATTTGGATTTTGACCTATCAGAATCCAACAAGTGGCATAAAGAAGAAAACATGGACAAAATAAAATTTGTTAGAAACAGACGAATTAACTAAATTGAAATATTGTTAGGAATCCACGCTAACTGTTCCGGCTAACTGTTCCCAGCTAACTGATTAACATTTAATTTATCGCAATTTACATTCTCGCAATTTTATTTATCGGCATTTAATTTCTGTTATTTACTTTTACGCACTTTAAAGAACGGGACACGTATGCAAGGTTTCGACTTATCATATCGACCCATCTATATATATATTTCGGAACAACCGTAGACACTCTATATGTGAAGGTGGGAGTTGGCTATACAGGGTCGGAGTTGATTCCAAAATATATATATACTTTGAGTTGTGATCGACACCGAGACCAGTACACGGGTCACGATACGTATTAAGTAATTCGAATATTATATATTTAGTTCATATATGAATTTATTGAACCATTGGACAATCGGACTATTGGACTGCTAACTTTGGACAATTAAAAATGAGTTAAAATGATGATTATTACATATGAAACTAAACAATCCTTCAAGTTTGCCACTTGATTCTATTTTAAATCTCATTTGTATCTTGACGATTACAATTCGCATTCACAACTTTTCATGATTCTTGAAAACATCTCGATCGAGAAGTTCAACCAGCCGCACCTCGTCTACGGAATAAAAATTTATGCATACAGTTATGCACCTAAAAATTTTTGAACTCGAAGTTATAGTTAAAACGTATCCGCATCGAATTCCTTATCATCCATTAGCAAAAACAATCACGCGATTCCTTTTCAATTAACTAATTTTGTCACAGCTCCACTTCGATATCTCAGTAAGACTACTCTTATTACAATCTCGATATATATATATACGTTGTTCTTTCGCCATCGTTACCGGAGAACCTTTTATATTCCATCATATTACCATCAGCGTTTAATCATCTAAAAATACAATTCTCCTTAAACCATCTTGGTTTGATAACCAATGACCCAGATCCGATAACTTTGAAAATACTGACAAAGCAGTATGTTGTAGAAGGTCTTAATGACCAAATGTTGATGATAAAAGAAGGAAGTGTTAGGAACGCTCGATAGAAAATTGGTACTGAAAACCGGATTGAACAAACCATGAAGGAGACTCTGAACAAGTTACAAGGACTAAACTTGTACATAAAGAATTATGACGATTCTGTAGCAAACACCTTGCTTCTGAATCTAAACCCTTACGGGTCAATCTTCATCATCATCCTTCGACATTAGAAATTCCAAGATATTATCATATCTTTCATTATAAATATCCTCAATGTTTCTGAAGATATTTTTATAACTATTCTTATCGGAAATTATCTATCTTCTCGCGCTATCTGTATCACATCATAAAAGAAACTGTGTTAGTTTCTAAATTCTGAAACCTTCGAATTTAAAATATGAATGTTTTGAAGTAGTGTTAGGAACTGACGCATGAATTAGTATAATATAATGAAACTTGATCAACTTCATTATATTACAGTAAGTTATGTTAAGTTTTTAATGGAATATGATGATTCACAGTACCGTCATCATGTGCCATGTTACACGACTTTTACATTCTATCCAATTCCGAAACATATTAAGAACAAATCATCTTGATAGTTCTATTTTCCTGGATATTCTGGTAATTTGACAAGTCAAAATCGTGCCATTACCATTCCTTTCTTAGAGCATTAGCTATGTTCATTCCGAATTTTATACCTACGAATTTCGAACTATTGATCGCTTGACTCAAGGACGGGAAGAAGAAACGAAGTGACAAAGTCCCAAAATAGAAATTGGGGTATAGATTACAGCAAATAGGAGAGAGTATTAACTATGGATGACAATGATTATGGAAAACAGAAGCAGGAGCATCGAAATATAAGGAAAGATATCAAACCCAATAACCACCCAGAAACTACAAACCGTGTGTATCAATACGTATGGCGATGTAAAGACACGGGAGAATTAGAAACATTATAATACCAAGAAAATCATAAAAGTGAATAGATTCTTCTGGCGGCAGATGAAAGAGAAGAATGATAGATATGAAAGTTAGAAGTATAATAAGAATCAGGATTGGATGGAGCATATTAAGGAATGAGTAGAGGAAGAAAGAATAGATGGTATGGAGAATAAGGAAATGAAGGGGTGAATTTATAGTGAAATATCCGACAAAGAAATCAAAACAGATTGCCGCATTAAATCAAAGGAGATCCTGTTTTCTAAATCGCCGAATAACCAAATTTTATTACGAAAGATTTTCTTTAAATCCCTTAAATTCTGGAAATCAATCATAACCACGTCATCAGTTAAAACAATATCATATTATTCATTTCACCCTTTTGTGATAGCTTCACTCGTACGCTTCACATGATCGAATCGTTTTATCCATAACTTCCAATAATGATAAAACTCTATTATCACCTTATATTCGTCATGAAAACATTCCTATTATTATTTATGACAACCTCTATCAAATTTCGGGGACGAAATTTTTTAACGGGTGGGTACTGTAACGACCTGGAAATTTCCGACCAAATTTAAACCTTAACCTTTATATAATTCCGACACGATAAGCAAAATCTGTAACATTGAGTCTAGAAAGTTTGAAAACTATATTCGGATAATCAGTTATCCTCTGACCATGCCTGACGATTCACGAACAATTATTTGTAAATAGTTATGTGTATATATATGTATAAATAATAATTGGTAATATAATTTGGAATATTATATATGTTGCAATACATATAGAATTTATAAATATTTAATATTCAATATATATATTTATAATAGTAAACATCACATACGTTATAACATGTATGGTTGATATATCAATTTTTTTTATTTTATTAGAAATTAAAAATAAAAATTTCTATGGTAATATTATTATCTACTTCAAATATTAATATTAACATGTAAATTATTGTTATTATTGTAAAGACACAACATATAAATATGAAATTTAATATGTAAGAATTATTATAACATTTTTTTTTATTGTTAATTATAATTAGTATTACTTTTTGTATTATTAATAAATATTAATATTAACAGTTTTATTATCATTGATTATTACAAAAATTTATTGAAACTAATATAACATTGAATTATTATAATTATCAATATGTGTACTTAGTATTATTATATAAGAGATATTATGATTATTATTATTAATGTAATTATTATTAAATGGTATTATTATTACTAAAAAGTTTTGTTATATAAAATTTTTATTAACATGATTTTATCATTATCATTAATTTTATTAGTAATATTATTGTATTATTAGTATTTTCATAAAATTATATTTATTAATATGTTTATAGTAATTAATATATATATAACCGTATATAATATGAAAAACAGATATAACACGCGTATTATTTTTTTTATATAAATGTCAACATCTGTTTTTATCTTCATCTGATATCTATAGATCCGTGACTACCTGTCGAATTTTTTACAGCTATTATATATCACAATTGTTCGGTTCATATTATGGATCAAAACATACGACTTTCTACTGATATATTCGATAATAAGTATTCAGTTATTATTGGATAAATTATATAAAAGTTTAAGATAGAACTCGACACCTCTGTTCTCGATGCTTATGCCAAAAAATTCGAATTGGAGTTTTATTTAAAAATCAAAAACTGCAGTGTTGTTAAACATCATGTATGTAAACTATCTGCACGATTTTAAATTACAAATGTTAATATCGAATTTGAATTTTGAGGTTAAACCTTTTTATTTTGAAAAGTCAATCGACGAGTTCATAAGGTAATTCGAAATTGTTTTGAAGTTTTTACTGAAATTAATGGTCCCTAAAGTTTTTAAAGATAATTTGAGACTGAGTTTATGTAAAAATCATTGTGTAAAACCGTTACAAAATCTGAATTTGACAATGGAGTTTATATTTTTTTTTACGAACCCAGCTTCTACTGATGGTTCGATTTCATTTTTTTTTTGTAACTAAATACTTTAGTTTAAGTCGTTTCTGTTTTATGATTCAAGCATTATATCAATTTTTGTGCTATGAATAACTTTGGTCTATGGGTCGCCTAGAGTTCATGAGGAAGAAACTGAGAATAGAAAAGAAATACGGGTTATAATTAATTGGGCTGAGTTCTTAACAGATAAACAAGCATAGCCGAGTGGTTTAGGGTGTTGTCGGATAATCAGGTGGTCCTGGGTTCGATCCACACTAGTGTCACATCTTTTTAGTTCGAATTTATTAAAGGTATAACTTTCAATTCTTATTATTATTATTATTATTATTATTATTATTATTATTATTATTATTAAGATTATCATTATTATAATTATCATTAGTGTTATAACTATAATTATCATTATTACAAATATAGGTATTAGGATAAAAATTATCAATTATTATTATTATAATGATAATAATAATTATTATTTGTATTATTATGAAAAATGATAAAATCTACTAGTATTTCTGTTAATATTAGTATTTGTATCATTTCTATTAGTATTGTTAACATATTGAAATTTTAAAAATCATTACTATCATTATTAGTAATATTAAATATAACCAAAATTAATATTTTTACATGACAAATATTATTTATGTAATTATAATAATTACTAGTTTCACAAGCAAATGATATATATATTAAAAATTTATAACATAACAAGATTAATATTTTATATACCAAAATGAATATAAGAAGAATATAACTAATAAATATATACATATATATTTGTTCGATTACCATTATATGTATTAATATACATACAATTGCTATAGGTTCGTGAATCCGAGGCCAACCTTATAATTTACCAATGGTGTTATATGTATTTTTACTACAAAATACATTAGGTGAGTATATAGTCCCACTTTTAAACTCTAAATATTTCGGGATGAGAATACATGTATTTTATGTTTTACGATATGGACACAAGTAACTGAAAAATATATTCTACGTTGAGTTGTACCACTGGCATACTTCCCTGTAGCTTGGTAACTAATATTTACAGCGGTATTGTAAACGCGAATCCTGTTGATAGATCTATCGGGCCTGACAACCCCAACCGGACTGGACGACCAGTATTCAACGGTTGCACAGTACTTCGTTTCGTGACTACACCTTGGTACGGTGTAGTAAGATTTCATAATAAAGGGAATATGCGACGTGATTAAATGTTAAGTATGGTTACCAAGTGCTCAACCCTTAGAATATTTTTATTAAAATGTTTATATATGAAATCTTGTGTTCCATTGTTATAACGCTGCTAGCATCAAACCTATATATCTCACCAACTTTATGTTGACGTTTTAAAGCATGTTATTCTCAGGTATGAATTAAGTCTTCCGCTGTGCATTAGCTCATGTTAAGGATACTACTTGGGGACCTTTTAAGCCATGATACAAAGACGTTGCATTCGAGTCATTGGAGTTCAATAGAGAATATAAATAAGTAAATGACAGATTAGGTCATTTGGATATTATGAAATGTTAGACGAAAATGTCAAATATTGATGTAATGATAGTTTGCCTTTTAAGAATAAATGCAACGTTTGTAAAATGTATCATATAGAGGTCAAGTACCTCGCAATGTTATCATATGTTATTGTATTCGTCCCTATGGATTGGGTCGGGTCGTCTCATATATTATTATTAGTGATATAATCTTTATATTATTAATTTGTGTATTTCATTATTATTATATAAAAATATAACTTTTGTTAGGTTATATGTATCAAATATTTTATATGTATATATTTCATTTTTTTGTTAAAATTGTAATTATATTAATACTAAAATAATATTAATAGTGATTAAAATAATGATAATAATAATACTAGTGTTAATAATAAGGATAATAATATTAATGATTTTATTAATAATAATATTAATGACAGTTTTAATGATAAATCTTATAATAATGATAATAACAACAGTTTTTAATAAATTAACTAATTTAACAATAATGATAATGGAAATAATACTTTTTGATATTAATATTTAATACTTAATAATAATAATTGTAACAATCTTATTACTAATGGTAATCTTAATAATAATACTTTTATTAATAATAATAATAATAATAATTCAAAAATGATATTAATACTAATATTAATATAACTAATGGTAACTTTTATTACTTTCATCATAATACTAATAATAATTCTAATAATATTAATAATAATAATAATAATAATACATATATTGGTAATAATTATAGTATTAATAATTATAATACTTGTAATAATAACAATAATTGATAATGATATTAATAATAATAATAATAATAATAATAATAATAACCCTAGGATTCATCATACTTAATAATAATAATATTCAATTTTGTAATTATAATCATAATAATAATACTACTTTAAAAATACTAATGATAATAATGCTTCTAATACCTATAAATCTAAACATGATAGTAATAGTAATAATAATTATAATACTATCAATAACAATAATAATAATAATAATAATAATAATAATAATAATAATAATAATAATAATAATAATAATAATAATAATGATAATAATAATAATAGTAATCATAATTAATAATAATAACTCATAATTAATAATAATAACATAACAATAATAATAATAAGGAAGTAATAATAAAAATTTAATAACTACCTCAAGTGTAAGTCTTTCTAAAAAGATTTGTCACAGAAAATTGAATCACGATCAGAAAAAAAAAGGTTAAAACAGATAGTGATATCAAACAGATTTCGTACACTTAATGTTATTATTTGTTATCAATTTCAAACAAGAATCCAAAATAAAACTTGAAAGGAACGTGAAACTGACTCTGACTCCTATTCCAGATTTACGATTTTTTTTATATAAAAGATTTTAATAATTATAATTAATAAAAATAAAAATACTAATAATAATAATAATATTTATAATAATTATAATAATATTAATAATTAACTAATAATAATAATAATAATAATAATAATAATAATAATAATAATAATAATAATAATAATAAGTCTCAATAACAATAATTTTGTGAGATTTATAATAATATTACTAATGATAACAATAACAATAATACTAATTATATTTATATTAATAATAGTGTTAGTAATAATAATTATTTATATCAAATTTCATATCTATATATTATATTTTTAAAACAATACTATTAATAATACTAGTATCGATATTATTATTAAAAGTAATAACAATAATAATTATAATTAATATATTAGTATTACAATTTATAGATTATATACTATAACTATATAATATATTATATAATAACGAGTATTATATATTTTGATAATAATAATATCTAATCATAATTAAGATATTACATGTTTCCATCTTTATATAATAATATTAATAATACTGATATTGTTATTAGTAATAATAAATACAATTATTGATAGGACCCTTGACACATGAATATCAATGAATGTGAAGATTAACGATAAAGATTGAGAGAGTAAGTCAATCAGTCAAGATTGACTTTCCACGGCTCTCTTGAATATCTCTACATAACAGTGGCTAAGCTTAGCTAATCTAGGGAGCCTTGGATCCTTTATATAGCCTCGTATAAAGGATCCTCCATAAGGTTAGGGAAACACGTTTTACTCCTTCTCGGGTACCTAGCAATCTCCCCCCAGGAGTGAGACGAGTTTCCACAAAATAACTCCCTAGTAAAACATACAACGTTACAAGGAAAGAATCAACTATTCCTAAATAACTCCCCCCCCCCCCCCCGAATGATGTACGGCCGTTGATGAAGATCTTGAATCTTCACTTTGAATCATCAAATGAATTTGCATCTCTAACATCGTCTTGGTCGATCATTACGCTTCAACCTCCCCCTAGATCCTCGAATTGTCACGCTAACAATCTTCTTCCGACTTTGTTTGAGACTTAAACTTCATCGTGATATCTTTGCTCTTTCAACGGTCTTTGAGTGTGCACAGCGGAATGCGCATTGAAGAACACATCACAAACTAAATATGTTACTATCAATCCCTCCCTTGACTTAGTTGTGATATATCTTTAGAATTTGCTTGCATTGAGAAGTCGTTTCGAAACTTTAGAAGCTCCCCCCTTAAAGTACATGGGTTCTCATCAAAGTGTCATGACATATATACCGTTGGTTTCCATACCGAGACACGCCTCTTGAACTTTCATCATTCCAAAGAGTACTTTCGATACTAGTCATAAGAAAACTCCCCATATGATGTAGGATCTTCTTCGAGTCTCTAGCTCCCCCCCAAACAAACAATTCTTTCTTTGAAGTCGGAGTCCTATACCGTACATGTATAGAAGTCACACGCACATCAACCATATACATATCTCCCCCACAATGATGCTCCCATTAATATTGTATGAAATAAGAGCGGCATTGTATAAAATGGTTGATGAGCTCGGCAAATCTCCAAAATATCTTAAAGAATGCGTATGAGAAAAGCCGTGTGAATTTGAGCCTCGAAAATAATTAAAAATTATGCTTTTGAGGTCCAGATTCGGTAAAGGACCACCTCTGAAAATTCTGATAAAAGTCAGGGGCCAAAACTGTTAAAAAGTGAGTCAGATTCGGTAAAGGATCAGTCTTGCAAAATTCTGAAACCTTTTAGGGACTAAAACTATCAAATTTTCACCAGATTGGGTATGTGGACTCAAGCTTATGTCTTTTGGGCTTAGCACATTCGGTAGGCCCAACAGAGAAAATATCATAGTAAACAAGAAATGGACATTGGGCCTTGATGAATTAGGCAGCCCAATAAACCAATACTGAATTTGATTCCCCTGTTATACTGAATCACTAACCAAATTCAGGAACTGATACCGATCATCTTCAGTACCGAATGAGAATATTAATCGCTCATACCGAATCCATCTAAAATCGAAGTCACCATACCGAATGATATTGAATCAATACCGAATGAAGTGATAACCGCCAATACTACCGAATCATAATCAGAAAGCAATACCGAAGCAAGAACCGAGTCGGATTCATACCTAATCAAAATCATAAACCATTACCGAATGTGATTCAAAAATCATGTACCGAATGTGATTCATCACCATATACCGAATATGAAAGACGATGAACACCAAATTAGATGAACAATTGAAGATCAAATTAGATCTGAAGAACAGTTGTCAGGTGTTCATGATGCAGCAATTAATGCTCTTGTGAACAAATCGGATCCATAACAGCAAACATTCCAGAATATGAAGATGAACAGCAACCGAATGGTCTTCATGAACTCAAAACTCAAATTCGAGATCCAATGCATTATAGGCTATGATTCCTTAATGAAAATCACTTAGAATCAGCATATTAACACTCGAAAATGATCAGATTCATCTAAAAATCACAGAATCATCTCAATTGAAACGTTAACTATGATGAACACGCATTTGACTTTTCAAATTTGAACTCAAATCATCGAATTAGGATATGTAAGTTTGCATAGAGTATCATGACATGATTTAGAGTGTTTCTTAATTTTTACTTTTTACTGTATCATCTCAGATGCTTCCGGATTTTAAATCGGTCGTCGATGAACTCGAACGAGAAACTCGATCTCAAAATCATAGAATCTGTTACTGAATCAACGATGATGATGAAGTTAGGATCTGTGTATTCAGATTCGGTATTGTTTAAATTTTTTGATCGATGATGTATCAAGCATATAGATAGATCGATGTAGAGATACAGTAGATAGGAGAGAGCTTCATCAATTGTCACGTGATGTATCTGTAAAAAAATAGGAGACTCGGTATTCAAGTGTCATGTGTATTCGGTATCCCTTTTTTTTTGGAACAGTAAAGATGAAAGATAATAGATGTCAAATAGATCTGTACTGTAGCTGTCAGGGAGATTGAATATGTATTGATATTCGGTATTTGTGTTTTGGATTGTGATTTGGATAAGGTTCGGTGTAAACTCGGTAAGTAAGTTTCGATTTCGAAAAAAAATTCGAAAATTTTTCAAAAAAATTTGAAGATCTTCATATCTTCATGATGAAGATGATGAAGGTTTGAAGATTTGATTGAAGATGTATGTGTTTGGTGTTTGAAGGTTTGAAGGTTGAGGGAAAACATTCATAATATTCATATAGATCTCCTTCATGTGATGAAGGCCTAAGCTCTGATACCAATTGATAGGACCCTTGACACATGAATATCAATGAATGTGAAGATTAACCATAAAGATTGAGAGAGAAAGTCAATCAGTCAAGATTGACTTTCCACGGCTCTCTTGAATATATCTACATAACAGTGGATAAGCTTAGCTAATCTAGGGAGCCTTGGATCCTTTATATAGCCTCGTATAAAGGATCCTCCATAAGGCTAGGAAAACTCGTATTACTCCTTTCTCAGGTACCTAAAAATTATAACAAATATATATTTTTAACTTGTAATTACATTTAATTATTAATATTTTATGATATCATATGTTGAATATTTAACATTTATACATTATATATATACTACCATATAATAATAATTTTTAATAAGAATCATATATATATATATATATATATATATATATATATATATATATATATATATATATATATATATATATATATATATGATATGAAACTATATATATATATATATATATATATATATATATAGTTTCATATCATATATATATATATATATATATATATATATATATATGATATGAAACTATATATATATATATATATATATATATATATATATATATATATATATATATATATATATATATATATATATATATTCATTCTAATAATACATAATTATTTTTATTTTACATTTTTAATTACACTCAATGGTTCGTGAATCGTCGGGAATAGTCAAAGGTCAATTGATTTCATGAAATTGTTCAGAATTTTTGAGATTCAATTAAATAGACTTTGCTTATCGTGTCGAAATCATAAAAGATTAAGTTTAAATTTGGTCAAAAATTTCCGGGTCGTCACAGTACCTACCCGTTAAAGAAATTTCGTCCCGAAATTTGATCGAGGTCGTCATGGCTAATAATAACAATGTTTTCATGACGAATATGAGCTGATAAATAGAGTTTTATTACTGTTGAGTAATATGGGTAAGATAACTCGATTACTCGAAGAGTACGAGTGAAGTTATCACAAAAGAGTGAAATGGAGATTTAACTTTTGACGTAGTCATAGTGGATTTCTGGAATTTAAGGAATTTAGAGAAAATCTACGTAATCTATATAAGATTTGATTCTTCAGAATTTAAGGAAATTAAGATCTCTTTAATTAAATGCAATGATCTGCCTCGATTGCTCTGTCTGATATTTCACTTATAAATTAACCTTTTCCGTTCCATTAGTTTTCACCACTTCTATACCTTCTTTCTTAGTTCATATATCCAAAAGATTATAATAATGCTTAATCCGGTTCTAATCCTTCTTCTTATTCTGACTATCGCAATGATCGTTCTTCTTTTCCAACTCCCACCGGAAGAATCTGTTTATTTCTACTATGCTCTAGGGATTATTGTATTTATAATCCTCCCGTGTCTTTATATTGCTATACATACTGATATCCACAGTGTGTAATTTATGTGTTGTTATCGGGCTTTATATTTTCCCTTATATTCCAGAGCTCTTTGCCTTTTTATTCTCTTCTCGACTCTAAGTACAACAAGTAATGGTCCAGAATTTGTAGGTATGGTGTTTCGAGTGAACATGGCTAATGTTCTAAGAAAGAAATTGTGATAGCTCGATCTGATTTGTCAAATTATCAGAAGTCATGAGAAAAGACAGAATTATCAAGATGATATATTCTTGATATATTTGGGGATTAGGTAGAATGTAAGAGTCGTGTAACATGACACATGATGACGTTATGATCTGTGAATCATCACGTTCCATTTAGAAACTCAGCATGACTTACTGTAATATAATCACGTTGATCAAGTGTCATTATATTATACTAACTCATGCTTCAGTTCCCAACACTACTTCAAAAACATTCATAATTTAAACTCGATAGAAAACTAAACAGTTTCCTTTATGATGTAATACAGATAATGCGAAGGGATAAATGATTCAGATAAGAATAGCTATGAAAATATCTTCAGAAATATCGAAGATTTTTATGATGATATTTTGGAATTTCTAAGATCGAAGGTTACTGAAGAAAATTCTTCCGCAATGATTTAGAATAATTAAGGAGCAAGATATTCGCTAGAGATTTTGCCAGATACTGAATCGTAAACTGGGTGCTTTTCAGAATTTCATAATTGAAGATCATAATTCTAGGAGATAAATGTTAAATGTATACATATAACTGTTGATGTAGAAATGCTGCGAGATTCGAAATACTGATTGCCGATTCTCGGTAATTGATATGGCAATTATCGTTACAAGATGCAGATGAGTAGATAATGAGGTTTCAATGAGTACATCTAATGATTTTTCGGAGAGGCTTAAGCCAAAGAGTAACAAAGTTGCTGGTACATCTGCTGATAATGTGGTGAAATATAAAAGGTTCCCCAGTAACGAAGGCAAAAAGGCAACGTATATATTAAGGTTATAATAAGGTTATTTCGAACGAAAAGTCGAAGTTGACTTGTTGGAGCTGTGACAAAACTGGCTAATTTGAAAAAGAATTGCAATGTTATTTTCGGTAATAGCAATGCTAAAGGAGTTAGCACAGATACGTGTTAAACATTTACTCAGGTTCCGAGTGTTTTCGGGTGCATAACTATACGTATCAATCTTTTCTTCCGTAGATAAAGTTTGGTTGATTCATCCTCTCGATTGAGGTGTTTTCAAGAATCATGATGTGATGACCCAGGAATTTCCGACCAAATTTAAACTTTAATCTTTATATGGTTCCGACACGATAAGCAAAATCTGTAATATTGAGTCTCGGAAATTTTGAAACTATATTCATGTAATCAAATACCCATTGACCATGCCCGACGATTCACGAACAATTATTTATAAATAAATAAGTAAATACATATGTAGTTATAAACATAAATATAGGTATGTATATAATATTTTGAATTAATAAAGTATACTCTAATTAATTGAAACTTAAAATATAAAAATAACAAATTGAATAATTAAGTTACTCTGAATATATATAAATATATATATGTTGCTATAAAATATATATAAATATATAAATATCAACTATTTAGCGAAAGTCATCACATAAAATAATATTACATAAGTCATAAATAATATTATATTAAATTACAAGTTTGAATATAATTAATATATTAATATTGTTACCATTAAAATTCATAATTTTTATTATTGTTAATACTAATATTAATATTTGTATTAGTAATATTATTACTTCTAAAATAAAATATATATAAGATCTAAGTCGTATTATTATTATTAATGTTATTATTATCAATAATAATATTAATGTTATTATAACTAGTATTATTATTTGCATCATTAATAAGATTATTATTATTATCATTATTATTAAGTAAATTTATTAAAATTTGCATCATTGTTAATATTAACATTATTTATTATCTATTAGTATTAGACTTTTTACTAATAATTTTATTATCGCATTATTAATAATATTAACATAATTATACTTGTAATTATCCAGATTATGAATTATTATATACATATACATACAGATTTATATATATCTATATATATAAATATATATATATACAAAATACAATTGTATATATCCATATAAATACATATACAGATATATGGATAGATAAATAATGGAGATAAATAAATTTATATTCAAGGAATTACCTATTTCTGTTCCCATCGTTTTCAATCTGCTGTCAATATGTTTTACGTATCAAAAATCTGTACAATTTGATTCCCAAACAAATTCAGTAGCAGACGAAATCTGTTGAGGGTCGACATCTGAGTCCATTATTTTTTTATTTTATTCTTATTCCGTACTTGATGGAACTGTAAGTGACGACCTCCTTTGATATAAAATTCGGTTAATCCAAGTGCCAGTAATTCATTCAAACTCTCTATTATCAGTTATAAATCTTACATTCCAAATATCTGCTCTATTTTAATCAAATTCAACAGAAAAAGTGAAGAACACAAACTTATGCTCTGTCGTGGGTTTTTTTTTTTGAAAACTCGATTCTGAAATCAATTACAAAATCTATTAATGTAGTTATGTTAGGAATTCATTATTTAAACTCTCTGCAAAGTTCTATTTTCCAATTTTTAATATCGAATCTAAATTCTCGAGTCAAAGTTTCAAAACAAAAAGTCAACGAATTTGTTTTTCAAGAAATTCGAGTTCGTGTTTGCGTTTCAAGGTTAATTGATGATTCCACTAGTTTCTACGAACATTTTACGAACTAATTCGTGTTATAACCTTTGTCCAAAACGCGTTTGAAACTGAAATAAATTTTTTTTTATATAGCAGTCGCGACACAGTTATTAGGGGTGCTTACTTCTATATATATATATATATTTTTTCAATTTAATAAAGCTCAAATAGATGTGTTTGTATTATATCCAAACTCCTAAAAATCGATTCTGTATTAAATGTTAAGATTAAACTGGTTTTTGGGTCGTTCTTGAATCAAGAAGAAGATGAAGTATGGAACAATAATGAAACGGGTTAAGTAATTACGGGTTGTGTATAATTTCGGAAAATGGGCAGTGGCTCAACTGGTTAAGCGTGTTGGGAGTGTGCGAGAGGTCACGGGGTCGAGTCCCGCTTGGTGCGTCTTGGTGCATTTCTTTTTAAAAAGGGTATATACATTTATTTATCCTCTTTATTATAATTATAATAATAATAATTATTATTATTATTACTACTATTATTATTGGTGTTATAATTATTATTGTTATTGTTATGGTTGCTATTATTTTTATTATTATTATTATTATTATTATTATCATTATTGCTATGTTATTATTATTATTACTTACTAGTATTAGTATGTTACTAATTATTATCATTTATTAATAATATTAGTATTAACACTATTAATATTATTATTATTGGTATTATTATTATTGTACCATTATTATTAGTATTAATTATTATGATTAAGATGATGGATATATTAATTATTGTTATTACTAACTTAATATTATGAATATTATTATCACTAAAATAAGTAAAATTATTATTATCATTATTATTAAGACTAGTATTAATATTATCATTAGTATTATAAGTATTACTAGAAATATAAATTTTATCACTTTATTATTAATATCGTTATTATGGGTATGATTAATATTATTATTATTATGAAAAAATATTACGATTTATTTTCATAATTATTAGTATTATTATTATTATTATCAACAAAATATTATTGATATTATCATTATTAGTATTAGTATGATTATCATTAATAGTACTGTTATTATTAAAAACTATTATCATTATTATCCTTTTTACAAAAATTATTATTTTGTTATCAATAAAACTATTAATATTATTATTATCAAGTATTATCTATATCATTATTATTAAGCTAATATTATTTATGAAAATAAAAGTTTTAAATGACGTTGTTGAGATTATAAGTATTAAAATAAAGAGTATAGATATAAAATTATATTTAAATTACATAACTTAACTATATTAATAATTATATAGATATATATAAAAATGAAAATATATAAAAGAGTAATAAAACTTACAAATTTTAAATATAACAAGTACAGCACTAATAATAATATATAAACTTATTCGATTACAAATATTTGTATTAATAAATATATAAATGATATAGGTTCGTGAATCCGAGGCCAACCCTGCATTGTTAAAAGTTGTTATATGTATTTTTACTACAAAATACATTAGGTGAGTTTCATTTGACTTTTTTCCCTTTTACTCTTTATATTTTTGGGCTGAGAATACATGCGCAACTTTTTATAACTGTTTTACGAAATAGACACAAGTTATCGAAACTACATTATATGGTTGAATGATCGAAATCGAATATGCCCCTTTATAGTCTGGTAATCTAAGAATTAGGGAACAGACACCCTAATTGACGCGAATCCTAAAGATAGATCTATCGGGCCCAACAAGCCCCATCCAAAGTACCGGATGCTTTAGTACTTCGAAATTTATATCATGTCCGAAGGAGGATCCCGGAATGATGGGGATATTCTTATATGTATATTGTGAATGTCGGTTACCAGGTGTTCAATCCATTTGAATGATTTTTGTCTCTATGTATGGGACGTTTGTTTATGAGAAATGGAAATATGAAATCTTGTGGTCTATTAAAATTATGAAATTATTATTTATGTTAAACTAATGAACTCACCAACCTTTTAGTTGACACTTTAAAGCATGTTTATTCTCAGGTACGAAAGAAATCTTCCGATGTGCATTTGCTCATCTTAGAAATATTATTTGGAGTCATTCGTGACATATTTCAAAAGACGTTGCATTCGAGTCGTTGAGTTCATTAAGATTATTATTAAGTCAATTATAGTAAGATATATTACGAAATGGTATGCATGTTGTCAACTTTCGATGTAATGAAAGATTGTTTTTTCAAAAACGAATGCAATGTTTGTAAAATGTAACATATAGAGGTCAAGTACCTCGCGATGTAATCAACTGTTGTGAATCGCTTATAATCGATATAGACTTCGTCTGGATGGATTAGGATGGGGCGTTTCAGTTGGCATCAGAGCTGGTATAACGCCGTCCATGTGTGGCGGGTTAGTCGTAAAGGAGGTTCTCACAGTGTTACCTGTGACGAAGCATTGGCTCTTACTCCTTGCGATCCCTTACGAGGGTTGGTAGTAGCCGAGAGGCAGGCCCTAAAATCAGTATCTGAGGTACAGTCAGTAGTCACCAGGCGGTTAGCTGGGAAGGCACTGGGTGGGACGGTGGTTATCCCTAACTATATTTCAGTTGGTATCAGAGCGGTGGTCTTAGTGAACCGGGTCTGCATTAGTGTGTCTAACTGATAAGTCGTTAAGACGCATTAGTGAGTCTGGACTTCGACCGTGTCTGCATGTCAAAAGTTTTGCTTATCATTTTTTGTCGAAAATCATTTGCTTATCATCCTTAGTAAATTACCTGCTTATTATTCTTAGTCTAGACACATCTTATTGCATTAATTGCATGAATAGTGTATAGACAAAAAAATTCATATCTTAGCATGTCTGTTATTGTTACCTTTGCCTGACAGCTTCTGTAGATTCCTCCGTAACTTATGAGATTTTAGTATTATATATGCATATGTAAATTATGTATTGCAGGATACTAATCTACATCCTATAATCTATTTCTTACCGAAAATCCTTCATCTAATCGTACGAGATGAATCCTTCAACCAGTTCGAGTCCCTCGGATTCCGACAGCTATTCCGATAGTTATCCCGACATTTATTCCGAATGGATAGTCATTTAAGCTCCGGAAGCAACGTCACCAGAATGAATCAACCAATCATCTATCCCCAATTCATCTGATGGATTCGTAGTCGACTTAATCAATGGAGACGCGCAGAAGGTGATCCTTTCCACTAACCGAATTCACCTTTTGGCAAAGAACCTGAAGCACTTACCGGTGAACCTGTTCGTAACACCATTTTCACCCTCATTTCCCGAATATCTCGCCACGACTATATCATAACTCAGATTCTAAACCTTATTCATCCGCTCGTTCCGATCGATAATCATCCCGGAGTAATCGAAGAAGTCAACGAGCTTCGCGCTCGAGTAATCAATTTGGAGAACATGGTGCAAAACTAACCAGCTTCAGCAACATCACCGACACCAACAGTACCATCAGTAACAACACCTGTATCATCAAAAATCCTTGCCTCAATATCACATTCTGTACCATGAGCATAATCATCGTTCTACGTATCGTTCTATCTATTTTATCTTCGTTCGACATGGTGATTATGTAATCTCTAATGTTTTATAGATTATGTATCTTAGTTCTAACGGTAAATCATATGAGATTAATACTATATTAACTCATTAAATCTATAATTACATCTGAAGAAAATATATATTTAAGTATGTTTTCATAAAGATTGTAATTAAAAATTCTTTTGTACAAACTGTCAATGGTGAAAATATTTTAACGGGTAGGTAATACCCGAGGAATATTTAGATTTCACATTAATAAGTTACACTGTACACTCTTCGAATCTGATTCAACGGTCATTTAATATCCTATTTACATTCACCGATATACAAATCCGTTCACCACAGAGTAACTATATCCATCCAATTTCATATTTGGATTTTGATTTATCATAATCCAACAAGTGGCATAATGAAGAAAACATTTGACGAAATAAAAATTTGATAGAAACAAACAAATTTAACTACGAAAATTTTTGTTAAGAATCCACGCTAACTGTTCCTAGCTAATTGTTCCTAGCTAAATGATTACATTTTATTTATCGCAGTTTATTTATCGCAATTTTATTTATCGTCATTTAATTTTTGTTATTTACTTTACGCATTTTATTTATCGTCATTTAATTTCCGTATTTATTTTACGCACTTTAAATATCGGGACACGTATACAAGGTTTTGACATATCATATCGACGCATATATATATATTATTTGGAATAACCATAGACACTCTATATGCAGTAATGATCGAGGTCTCTATACAGGGTTGAGGTTGATTCTATAATAATATATATACTTTGATTTGTGATCGAGTCTGAGACGAATACGGGTCACGATACGTATTAATTAATTCGAATATTATAAACTATATATGAATTAGTGAGTTAGTGACTGTGGACTGCTAACTATGGACTACCAACATTGGACAATTAAAATAAATTAAAATATTGATTATAACATATGAAACTAAACAATACTTCAAGTCTGCCACTTGATTTTCATCTTAAACCTTATTTGTATCTTGACGATTACAATCTGCGTTCAAACCTTTCATAAATCTTGAAAACACCTCGATCCAGAGAATGAACCAATTGCATCTCATCTACGGAAGGAAAGATTTATGCATATAGTTATGCACCTGAAAAATGCTCAGAACCTGAGTACACGTTTAACACGTATCCGGGCTAGCTCCTTTGGCGTTGTTATTACCTAAAATAACTTTATAATTCCTTTCCAAATTAGCCAATTTTGTCACAGTTCCATCAAGTCAACTTCGACTCTTCGTTCGAAACAACCTTATTATAATCTTGATATAACTGTGTGCTCTTTTATTGTTACCGGGGAACCTTTTATATTCCACCAAATTACCATCAGCGTTAAATCATCTAAAAACACCATTCTCCTGAAACCACCTCGGATTGATAACCGACGATTCAAATATGGCTGCATTAAATGCAGAGGAAACAGTAAAATTGTAGATAAACTAAACGGCCAAGAGTTTGATGATAAAGAATGGAGTGTTGGGAACGCTCGATAGAAAATTTGGTATTGAAAAACGGATTGAGCTAACCATGAAGGAGACTCTGAACAAATCCCAAGGACTAAACTTGTACATAAAGAATCCTGATGATTCTGTTTCTGATGAAATCTTTAGCAAATACCTTACTCCTTAATCACTCTACATCATCGTGAATAAATTTCTTCATCACAATTTGATTCTGAAATCCTAAGATATCATCGTACCTTTCTTTATTAATATCCTTAATATTTCTAAATATATCTTCAGAAATATTCTCGTCTGATATTAATTAACTCTTCGCGTTTTTCTATAATACATCATAAAGGAAACTGTTTAGTTTCTAAATTCTGCGAACCTTTGAATTTAAAATATGAATGTTTTTGAAGTAGTGTTGGGAACTGATGCATGAGTTAGTATAATATAATGACACTTGATCAACGTGATTATATTACAGTAAGTTATGTTGAGTTTCTAAATGGAACGTGATGATTCACAGATCATAATGTCATCATGTGCCATGTTACATAACTCTTTCATTCTACTTAACTCCTGAACAAATCAAGAAAATGTATTCTTGATGGTTCTATCTTCCGTGATGTTGATAAATTTAAAAATCAAATCGTGTTATCACGTTCCTTTCTGCTTAGAACATTATAATCATTCAAAACTCTATATCTCTAAATTCTGGACCATTATTCGCTTGACTTGAAGTCGGGAAGAGAAAACAAAAGCATAGAGCTTTGAAATATAAGGGAGAATATAAAGCCCGATAACAACACATAAATTACAAACCATGTATATCAATGTTTATCGCAGCATAAATACATGGAAGAATTAAAAAAAACATTATAATCCCAAGGGCGAAGTAGAAGAAAGCAGATTCCTCTGGTTGAAGTTGGAAAAAGAGAATGATTGTTGCGATAGTAAGGATGGGGACAAGGATCAAAACTGGATTAAGCATTTTCAGAATCTTTTAGATGTATGAAACAAGGAGGAAAGTATAGGAATGGTGAGAATAATGGAACGGAAGAGTTTAATTTATAATGGAAATATCAAACAGAGTAATCGAAGCAGATCACCGTATTTAATTAGAGAGATCTTAATTTCCTTATTCGCCGAAGAATCAGATCTTATAGATTTCCAAGATTTTCTTTTAAATCCCTTGAATTCCGGAATTCAACCAAGACAATATCAAAAGTTAAGACGCACCTTGTTTTCTAAATTTAATCGTGACTACGTCAAAAGTTATAGAAAATCTCCATTTCTTCATCTCGATCTTTTGTGAAAGCTTCACTCGTACTCTTCACAAAATCAAATGGTTTTATCCATATTACCCAATGATGATAAAACTCTATTTATCAACTCATATTCGTCATGAAAACATTTTTATTGTTAGCCATGACGACCTCGATCAAATTTCGGGACGAAATTTCTTTAACGGGTAGGTACTGTGATGACCCATGAATTTCCGACCAAATTTAAATTTTAATCTTTATATGGTTCCGACACGATAAGCAAAATCTGTTATATTGAGTCTCGAAAATTTTGAAACTATATTCATGTAATCAAATACCCATTGACCATGCCCGACGATTCAGGAACAATTATTTATAAATAAATAAGTAAATACATATGTAGTTATAAACATAAATATAGGTATGTATATAATATTTTGAATTAATAAAGTATACTCTAATTAATTGAAACTTAAAATATAAAAATAACAAATTGAATAATTAAGTTACTCTGAATATATATAAATATATATATGTTGCTATAAAATATATATAAATATATAAATATCAACTATTTAGCGAAAGTCATCACATAAAATAATATTACATAAGTCATAAATAATGTTATATTAAATTACAAGTTTGAATATAATTAATATATTAATATTATTACCATTAAAATTCATAATTTTTATTATTGTTAATACTAATATTAATATTTGTATTAGTAATATTATTACTTCTAAAATAAAATATATATATATATATATAAGATCTAAGTCGTATTATTATTATTAATGTTATTATTATCAATAATAATATTAATATTATTATAACTAGTATTATTATTTGCATCATTAATAAGATTATTATTATTATTATCATTATTATTAAGTAAATTTATTAAAATTTGCATCATTGTTAATATTAACATTATTTATTATCTATTAGTATTAGACTTTTTACTAATAATTTTATTATCGCATTATTAATAATATTAACATAATTATACTTGTAATTATCCAGATTATGAATTATTATATACATATACATACAGATTTATATATATCTATATATATAAATATATATATATACAAAATACAATTGTATATATCCATATAAATACATATACAGATATATGGATAGATAAATAACGGAGATAAATAAATTTATATTCAAGGAATTACCTATTTCTGTTCCCATCATTTTCAATCTGCTGTCAATATGTTTTACGTATCAAAAATCTGTACAATTTGATTCCCAAACAAATTCAGTAGCAGACGAAATCTGTTGAGGGTCGACATCTGAGTCCATTATTTTTTTTATTTTATTCTTATTCCGTACTTGATGGAACTGTAAGTGACGACCTCCTTTGATATAAAATTCGGTTAATCCAAGTGCCAGCAATTCGTTCAAACTCTCTATTATCAGTTATAAATCTTACATTCCAAATATCTGCTCTATTTTAATCAAATTCAACAGAAAAAGTGAAGAACACAAACTTTTGCTCTGTCGTGGGTTTTTTTTTGAAAACTCGATTCTGAAATCAATTACAAAATCTATTAATGTAGTTATGTTAGGAATTCATTATTTAAACTCTCTGCAAAGTTCTATTTTCCAATTTTTAATATCGAATCTAAATTCTCGAGTCAAAGTTTCAAAACAAAAAGTCAACGAATTTGTTTTTCAAGAAATTCGAGTTCGTGTTTACGTCTCAAGGTTAATTGATGATTCCACTAGTTTCTACGAACATTTTACGAACTAATTCGTGTTATAACCTTTGTCCAAAACGTGTTTGAAACTGAAATAAATTTTTTTTATATAGCAGTCGCGACACAGTTATTAGGGGTGCTTACTTCTATATATATATATATATTTTTTTTCCAATTTAATAAAGCTCAAATAGATGTGTTTGTATTATATCCAAACTCCTAAAAATCAATTCTGTATTAAATGTTAAGATTAAACTGGTTTTTGGGTCGTTCTTGAATCAAGGAAGAAGATGAAGTATGGAACAATAATGAAACGGGTTAAGTAATTACGGGTTGTGTATAATTTCGGAAAATGGGCAGTGGCTCAACTGGTTAAGCGTGTTGGGAGTGTGCGAGAGGTCACGGGTTCGAGTCCCGCTTGGTGCGTCTTGGTGCATTTCTTTTTAAAAAGGGTATATACATTTATTTATCCTCTTTATTATAATTATAATAATTATTATTATTATTATTATTATTACTACTACTATTATTATTGTTGTTATACTTATTATTGTTATGGTTGCTATTATTATTATTATTATTATTATTATTATTATTATTATTATTATTATTATTATTATTATTATTATTATTATTATCATTATTGCTATGTTATTATTATTATTACTTACTAGTATTAGTATGTTACTAATTATTATCATTTATTAATAATATTAGTATTAACACTATTAATATTATTATTATTGGTATTATTATTATTGTACCATTATTATTAGTATTAATTATTATGATTAAGATGATGGATATATTAATTATTGTTATTACTAACTTAGTATTATGAATATTATTATCACTAAAATAAGTAAAATTATTATTATCATTATTATTAAGACTAGTATTAATATTATCATTAGTATTATAAGTATTACTATAAATATAAATTTTACCACTTTATTATTAATATCGTTATTATGGGTATGATTAATATTATTATTATTATGAAAAAATATTACGATTTATTTTCATAATTATTAGTATTATTATTATTATTATCAACAAAATATTATTGATATTATCATTATTAGTATTAGTATGATTATCATTAATAGTACTGTTATTATTAAAAACTATTATCATTATTATCCTTTTTACAAAAATTATTATTTTGTTATCAATAAAACTATTAATATTATTATTATCAAGTATTATCTATATCATTATTATTAAGCTAATATTATTTATGAAAATAAAAGTTTTAAATGACGTTGTTGAGATTATAAGTATTAAAATAAAGAGTATAGATATAAAATTATATTTAAATTACATAACTTAACTATATTAATAATTATATAGATATATATAAAAATGAAAATATATAAATGAGTAATAAAACTTACAAATTTTAAATATAACAAGTACAACACTAATAATAATATATAAACTTATTCGATTACAAATATTTGTATTAATAAATATACAAATGATATAGGTTCGTGAATCCGAGGCCAACCCTGCATTGTTAAAAGTTATTATATGTATTTTTACTACAAAATACATTAGGTGAGTTTCATTTGCCTTTTTCCCCTTTTACTCTTTATATTTTTAGGCTGAGAATACATGCGCAACTTTTTATAACTGTTTTACGAAATAGACACAAGTAATCGAAACTACATTATATGGTTGAATGATCGAAATCGAATATGCCCCTTTATAGTCTGGTAATCTAAGAATTAGGGAACAGACACCCTAATTGACGTGAATCCTAAAGATAGATCTATCGGGCCCAACAAGCCCCATCCAAAGTACCGGATGCTTTAGTACTTCGAAATTTATATCATGTCCGAAGGAGGATCCTGGAATGATGGGGATATTCTTATATGTATATTGTGAATGTCGGTTACCAGGTGTTCAATCCATATGAATGATTTTTGTCTCTATGTATGGGACGTTTGTTTATGAGAAATGGAAATATGAAATCTTGTGGTCTATTAAAATTATGAAATTATTATTTATGTTAAACTAATGAACTCACCAACCTTTTGGTTGACACTTTAAAGCATGTTTATTCTCAGGTATGAAAGAAATCTTCCGCTGTGCATTTGCTCATCTTAGAAATATTATTTGGAGTCATTCATGACATATTTCAAAAGACGTTGCATTCGAGTCGTTGAGTTCATCAAGATTATTATTAAGTCAATTATAGTAAGATATATTACGAAATGGTATGCATGTTGTCAACTTTCGATGTAATGAAAGATTGTCTTTTCAAAAACGAATGCAATGTTTGTAAAATGTATCATATAGAGGTCAAGTACCTCGCGATGTAATCAACTGTTGTGAATCATTTATAATCGATATAGACTTCTTCTGGATGGATTAGGACGGGGTGTTTCACATGAAAGGTTTGAACGCAGATTGTAATCGTCAAGATACAAATGAGGTTTAAGATGAAATCAAGTGACAAACTTGAAGAAATGTTTAGTTTCATATGTTATAATCAATATTTTAATTCATTTTAATTGTCCAATGTTAGTAGTCCACAGTTAGTAATTCAATAATTCATATCTAGTTTAATATATAATATTTGAATTAATTAATACGTATCGTGACCCATTGTATACATGTCTCAGACTCGATCACAACTCAGAGTATATATATTACTTTAGAATCAACCTCAACCCTGTATAGCTAACTCGATCATTACCGCATATAGAGTCTCTATCGTTATTCTAAATAATATATATAGATGCATCGATATGATATGTCAAAACCTTGTATACGTGTCACGATATTTAAAATGCGTAAATAATAGTATTTAAATGACGATAAATAAAGTGCGTAAAATAAATAACAGAAATTAAATGACGATAAATAAAATTACGAGAATTAAAATTGCGATAAATAAAATGTAATAAGGAATTAACAGTTAGCTAGGAACAGTTAGCTAGGATTTTGTTAGCGTGGATTCTTAACAAAATTTCTCATAGTTAATTTGTTTGTTTCTAACAAATTTTATTTTGTCAAATGTTTTCTTCATTATGCCACTTGTTGGATTCTGATAGGTCAGAATTCAAAGATGAAATTGAATGAAAATGGTTATTCTGTGGTGAACGGATTCGTATATCTGTGGATGTAAGTAGGATAGTAAATGACCGTTGAATCAGATTCGAAGAATGTACAGTGTAACTTATTAATGTGAAATCTAAATATTCCTCGGGTATTACCTACCCGTTAAAATATTTTCACCATTAACAGTTGTATGAAAGAATTTTTAATTACAATCTTTATGAAAATATATATACATATATATTTTCTTCAGATGAAATCATGGATTTAATGAGTTAATATGATATTAATCTCATTTGCTTTTCGGTTTGAGCTAGGATGAGTAATCTCTAAAACTTTAGAGATTACATAATTTCCATGAAGAACGAAGATAATTGATGTAGAACGATACGTAGAATGATGATTATACTCGAGGTACAGAATGGGATGTTGAGGCATGTGATGTTGAAACTTGGGTTGTTGGTGGTACTGGTATTGATGTTGGTGGTACTGTTGGTGTTGGTGATGTTGCTGAAGCTGGTAGGTTTTGCACCATATTTTCCAAGGCTACAACTCTGGCGCGAAGCTCGTTGACTTCTTCTATTACACCAGGATGATTGTCGGTTCGGACGAGCGGATGAATAAGATCTAGATTTTGAGATATTATATAGTCGTGACGAGATACTCTGGAAATGAGAGAGAAAATAGTATTATGAACAGGTTCGCCGGTAAGTGCTTCAGGTTCTTCACCAAGAGGTGAATTCGGTTGGTGGAAAGGATCGCCTTCTTCTCGTCTCCATTGATTAAGTAGACTACGAACCCATCCCCAATTCATCCAGCATAGATGATGGCTAATTGGTTGATCCATTTCAGTCACACTGCTTTCGAAGTTCGAGTGAAACTCCATATCGCAATAGCTGTCAGAATCCGAGGAACTTGAACTAGTGACGAGTTCCATTTCGTACTTTCGAATAAAGGATTTTTCGATATGGACTGATTTTTGGATATCGGATGATATTCTAATTACATAGAACACCTGTATATAGTACAGAAGATCCCGTGGATTACGGAGGAATTTACGGAATATGTCAGGCAAGTCTACAGTAATAGATACGCTAAGATATGAATTAACAGATACGATAAGATATGAATTTTGTCTATACATTATTCATGCAATCAATGCAGTAAGATGTGTCTAGATTAAGAATGATAAGTAAGTGATTCCCTAAGAATGGTAAGCAGGTAATTTTCGACAAGAAATGATAAGCAAAACTTTTGACATGCAGACACAGTCGAAGTCCAGACTCACTAATGCATCTTAACAACTATCAGTTATACACACTAATGCAAGACCTGGTTCGCTAAGACCACCGCTCTGATACCAACTGAAAGGACCCGTTCATATCGATTATAAACGATTCACAATAGTTGATTACATCACGAGGTTCTGACCTGTATATGATACATTTTACAAACATTGCATTCGTTTTTAAAAGACAAACTTTCATTACATCGAAAGTTGACAGGCATGCATACCATTTCATAACATATCAAACTATCAATGACTTAATAATAATCTTGTTGAACTCTAAGACTCGAATGCGACGTCTTCTGAAATATGCCATGAATGACTCTAAGTAATATCTCTAAAATGAGAAAATGCACAGCGAAAGATTTCTTTCATACCTGAGAATAATCATGCTTAAAAGTGTCAACCAAAAGATTGGTGAGTTCATTAGTTTATCAAAATAATCATTTCCAATAATATAATAGACAACAAGATACTTATATTTCGAAAACAATCTGTGCAGGTCTACTCACTGCTGTAAAAATCATTCATATGAAGAACACTGGAACCTTTCAAAAACAAACTCACCAACGGTAGCTAATGCGTCGTGTAATGCAAAATCATCTCACCGTGGTAGTTAATAAAATATAATTTCAATAACGGTAGCTAATGCATCGTGCAATGCAAAATCATTTCACCGTAAATAATTTTATAATGGTAGCTAATACATCGTGCAATGCAAAATCATCTCACCGAGGGTAGCTAAAATGGTAGCTAATGCGTAGTGCAATGCAAAATCATCTCACCATTACTAACTACTAAATCGAATACAATACAATACAATACAATACAACGGTAGCTAATGGGTAGTGCAATGCAAAATCATCTCACCGTGGGTAGCTAAAATGGTAGCTAATGCGTAGTGCAATGCAAAATCATCTCACCGTTACTAACTACTAAATCGAATACAATACAATACAATACAACGGTAGCTAATGCGTAGTGCAATGCAAAATCATCTCACCGAGGGTAGCTAAAACGGTAGCTAATGCATAGTGCAATGCAAAATCATCTCACCATTACTAACTACTAAATCGAACCATTTCGGTAGCTAATGCGTCGTGCAATGCAAAATCATCTCACCGATGGTCGATAATACAATCTTTATAAAAATCGAACCTCTGAATCCAAATAATTCTATCATAGAATGCAGTTTTGAATACTTGTGTCTATTTCATCAATCATTTATAAAAAATAGTTCATGTATTCTCAGTGCAAAAATATATCTCAAAAGCATTTAATAAAACAGTTATAAAACAGCGCATGTATTCTCAGTCCCAAAAATGTAAAGAGTAAAAGGGAGCAAATGAAACTCACAATACGATATTTTGTAGTAAAAATATGCATACGACGGAACTGAACAATGTAGGGTTGGCCTCGGATTCAGGACCCTATATCATTCGTATATATATTAAAACATATACTTGTAATCGAACAAATATACATATATTATTATTAGTGATATAATCTTTATATTATTAATTTATGTATTTCATTATTATTATGAAAAAATATAACTTTTGTTAGGTTATATGTATCAAATATTTTATATGTATATATTTCATTTGTTTGTTAAAATTGTAATTATATTAATACTAAAATAATATTAATAGTGATTAAAATAATGATAATAATAATACTAGTGTTAACAATAAGGATAATAATAATAATGATTTTATTAATAATATTATTAATGACAGTTTTAATGACAAATCTTATAATAATGATAATAACAGTAGTTTTTAATAAATTAACTAATTTAACAATAATGATAATGGAAATAATACTTTTGATATTAATATTTAATAAGTAATAATAATAATTGTAACAATCTTATTACTAATGGTAATCTTAATAATAATACTTTTATTAATTGTGACAACCCGAAAATTTCCAACCAAATTTAAACTTAATCTTTATATGTTTCCGACACGATAAACAAAGTCTGTAATGTTGAAATCTCAAAAACTTTGAACTGTGTTCATATAATCAATTACTTTTGGCTGTGCTCGATGATTCACGAACATTTATGTGTATAGATATGTATATATTATATATAGTTATATTAATTGGAAAATGTTAACAAAGTATTAAGTGTATAATACTTTACATTAAACGTATTTGTCTCAATATATGTTTTATATGACGGAATTAAAGGATATTATCATACGATCGAAGTAGAAGATATTTTGATAGCACCTAACATGATTGTTACAGGTCACTGTTGTGAGGTCCACTTCGATTTAGAAAATCTTTTCCTTTTGATTATATTTGGAATTATATATATAAAATAACCTGCAACGTGTATTTAAAATAAATTTATATATATTGTATATGTAGATTCAAAAATATTTTTGTGTTTGATAATAACACTCGTTTATGGTTAAATAAATATTTCGTTTATATTTAAGGTGTACAAATTTATATTTTTATTTTACAATGTGATAATATATAATAGTAATTTAGATATAAAACATTTTGATATACTTTAATAGATAATAAGACGATGATTTAATGAAGCAAATGATCAAAATACTCAAATGTATAAATTACATTTCTTGTAATATAAATTATTGGCAAATAAGTTAAATTATTAATAAAGGTACGTGTCGCGAGACGTAAAGTACAAGTTTTCTTAGCCTACGAAAGGACGTTCAAAAAACCGGAACCGGGACATAAGTCGAGCGTCAACATACAAGTTAACGGAACTAAAATTTCAAGTCACCTTTACACGAGAATATAATATAATATAATATATATATATATATATATATATATATATATATATATATATATATATATATATATATATATATATATATATATATATATATATATATATATATATATAATTAATATAAATTATATATAATATAATTATAATTATAATAATATGTCGACGAGGAAAATAACAAAACATGTGTGAGCTGGTAGACCACCCCATGCGATCGCATGGAAAATGGCCTGGAAAGCCATGTGATCGCATGGCAACCAGGGACAGAACCATCTATAAAGCTCGATCAATTTTTGCTTCAAATTCATATATATTTCTATCCTCTCATCTCAATCTCTCATATATATATATATATATATATATATATATATATATATATATATATATATATATATATATATATTATTAAGATTAATATTATTATTAATCTTATTATTTTTAGTATTGGTAATATTATTAGTAGTATTATACATAAAATATTACGACGGGAGTATGCTCGAACGATTTCAAAACGAGTTTTCAAACGGGTGTAAGCTAAGGAAATTATGGGTTATTGCTAAAGAGGTTATGAGTATTGTTCGGGGGTATTGCTCTTGAGTCAAACTAGTGTTTATCATCTCCATTGCGTCTACGTACTTTCCTGAAATATTGAATCACAATATTGATACGTGAGCATTTATATCTTATCTTTTATATATTTAATAGTGTATCCATGTCTAGTGCTCGAGTATATATGTTTATGCATACTTGTATACTTTAATTTGGTCGTTAGATAGTTTATGATGAATCACGAAATTGATACATATGTTATTAATATAAGGTATATGATATGCATGTCGTTGGAAAGCTATCGAAAAATTAATAACTTTTCATTTAGAAATCGTGTGTTTTCGAGGAACGGATTAAAAGATATGGTCAACTGAATTATGGTTAACATTAATTGAAATTGTGTTTGAAACTGTAAATTAATATTTAAACAACTTGTCTATGAAATTGATAAAATGGATTTTTAGATATTACTAATCGAGTAAATAAATTTCTATATAAAGCACGTTTTGTTTTGTTCTTCAATTGTCAAAGTTGACTGTCTTATCATATTTTAAAGCTTTATAAACACTATAATCTAATTTTACAAGTATTGGGAAACTATATGAAATGTTAAAATATATTCAATTGACATGATCATTCAAATATAATATAACTTCTGAAATAAATAATGTTTTGAGTTTGATAAACTATAATTCGTTCAAATATCAAGACTTATACTATGTTAATATAATAAACATGTATAGATTTAAAGATCATATTGGGTCAGGTTGACTTTTTGAGATGACTTTTGTTAACTTTTGTATGACGGTCTCGAGCATTAGGATTGTGATACACTATGACCAGACCTAGCTTGTTAGACATGTATTGACCAACATATGTTCTCTAGGTTGAGATCTACGGTTATTTTGCATTCCGAGTTTCGGTCATATTTCGGTGAATGACCTTATGTGCTGCTAAGGTGAGTTTCATTTGCTCCCTTTTTAATTGCTTTCGCAATCTATATTTTTGGGCTGAGAATACATGCACTTTATTTTAAACGCAATGGATACAAGTACATACTAAATTCTACACCGAGTTTGAACCGAAAATCCCTTAGCTTTGGTAACTAGTAACTACCGGATATAAGAACTGGTGGGCGCGAATAGTTATATATGGATCCATAGGGCTTGACATCCCCGTCTGTTCCAGGTATAGAAACCCTAGCCTGAACTATAAAACAGACGTATGCTATTTGAGTTTAGTACACGTTGGATTGCGTGTATTGTACATGTTGGTTGCATGTAAGTTAAAATAGGGGTACTTATTATAGACGTTAAAGTTTAGTTACCAGGGTGCTCAATCTTGTAGAATATTTTGATAAACGTTTCTGGATGAAACAACTGAAATCTTGTGATCCACCTTTATATACAGATTATGCGCAACATACAAACTATGAACTCACCAACCTTTGTGTTGACACTTTTAAGCATGTTTATTCTCAGGTTCCTAGAAGTCTTCCGCTGTTTGCTTATATGTGATACAAGCTTTGTGCATGGAGTCATACATGCTTTATTCGAGAAAACGTTGCATTCACAAAATCATCACCATGTATCTTATTTTGACTGCATTATCAACGGATGTAGTATTGTAAACTATTAACTACGGTAATTGTCTATATGTAGAAATCATCAAACGTCAAAAACCTTGGAATTTGATATTCAATTATGGTGTGCCTTTTCAAAAGAATGAAATGTTTACAAAATGTATCATGTAGAGGTCAGTACCTCACTGTGAAATTAATGAATGATGTATTCGTCCAAAGGGATTTGGAAGGATCGTCACAGTTGGTATCAGAGCTGGTTTAAGCTGTGTCGTCGGCTTAATCGTAGAGGGGGTTCTCACAGTGTTACATGTGACGAAGCATTGGCTCTTACTTCGCGCGGTCCGAATATGGTTGGTTTTGCCGAGAGGCAGGGCTGTAAAATCAGTGTCTGAGGTACACTCAGTGGTCATCAGGCAGTTAGCTGGGAAGGCACTGGGTGGGACGTGTGGTGTCCCCAACTGAACTACAGTTGGTATCAGAGCTTGAGGTCATAGGGAACTAGAATATGCATTAGTGTGTTTAACTGGTAAATATTAGGATGCATTAGTGAGTCTGGACTATGACCGTATTTAGTTTTACTGATTTTTGCTTATCATTTCTTGTCAGAAATTACCTGTCTATCATCTTAAGTCTAAACGCGTTTTACTGCATTGATTGCATAGATAGTGTATAGAGGAATACCAAATTAGTCCTATACAGTAAACTTTGCCTGATATCTTTCGTAAAATCCTCCGTAACTTATAGGATTCTGGTATTATAAATACATATGTAAACTATATATTGAGGAATACCAAATTAGTCCTATAATCTATTTCATTCCAAAAATCTTTTCCTTGATTACACAAAATGAATCCTGTATCTAGTTCAAATTCCTTAGATTCCGACAGCTATTCCGATATGGATTTTCACTCGAGCTCAGAAAGCAGTGTGACCGGAATGGATCAACAAATTAACCATCATCTATTCTGGATGAATTGGGGATGGGTTCGTAGTATACTTACTCATTGGAGACAAGAAAAAGGTGATCCCTTCTATCCACCACATTCCCCTCTTGGCGAGGAACCTGAAGCACTTACCGGCGAACCTGTTCATAATACCATTTTTTCTCTCATTTCCAGAGTGTCTCGTCACGATTATATATTATCTCAAATTCTAGACCTTATTCATCCGCTCGTCCGAACCAACAATCATCCCGTTGTAATAGAAGAAGTCAACGAGCTTCGCGCTCGGGTAGTGGCTTTGGAGAATATGGTACAAAGGTTACAAGCACCAGCAGCAATCCTGGCATCAACAGTACCACTGACAATAACACCAACAGTACCATTACCACCACCAACAACAACCGCATCGTAAACCTCAACTTCACAATCTGTTCCACGAACATCAACGTCATACGCACCGAAGTTACCAAGAAGTACCAGCAACAATAACCGATGAAGTAATGCTTCATAACTTCAGTGGAGAAACATTCTGCGGCGATTATGTAATCTCTAAAGTCTTAGAGATTATCTATTCCAGCCATAACCGTAAATCAGATAAGTGGACCTAAACGATAGAAGGAAGAGTTGAAACCCTGACCGGAATGGTGCACGATTTACAAGCTAGACTTGTTTTACTAGTAGCATCAACAGTATCGTCAGTATCACCAACACCGGTAAAACCTGTAGCACTAAAAGTTCTGTCAATTCCATAATCACCAACATCATCACAAATCAACAACGCGTATATTGTATCAATGAGTTATGAAGTATTAACTCATTTTCCCTGAAGAAATTATATGTATATTTAATATATATGAATTTTGAAATCAAAATAAATCTTTTCGTACTAAGCTATTACGTGTGAATCTTAACTGGTAGGTACTACTCGGTTAGTTCATATTACTAATATGCAATGATGTACATCCTTCATTAACGACATAACCATCGTTAACTACAATCTCTGTTTCAAATTCAATGAATTCCTGTTCATAATAAACTAAGTGTATTATTCAATTACACATTTGATTTTACACTTTCATTTTCGATGTACTTGATAAGGCTAAAAAGGAACATATATTTCATAGCAAAATCCCCCAAGAAAGACAAGATTTTAGTTGCAATTGTTCCATTTTCAAGTAATATTTGTTTATTTTAAATAAGTGCGAAGACAAAAGGCGAAAACGACGATTTGAAGACAAAAAGGTCCAAAAAGCTAAAAAGTACAAGATACAATTAAAAAGGTTCAAATTATTGATGAAGAACGTCTAAAAATGACAAGAGTACAAGTTACAAAACGCAAAGTACAAGATATTAAATTGTAAGCAAGGACGTTCGAAAATCCGGAACCGGGACATGAACCAACTCTCAACGCTCGACGCAACGGTGTAAAAATTACGAGTCAACTATGCACAAGAATAAAATATAATATTTAAATAATTCATAATAAGAATAATATTAAATAATAAAAAGTTGTTAATTGAGCATAGTTCAGGGGTCGTAAATGAAAATTTCAATTCTAATTTCGCTATAAAAGCGATGATTTACGATCAATTTGAAGAGACCTTTTTTCGATCATTTTTTCTATCTTTTTCTTATTTTTCTATCTATCAATATCAATATCTATAATTTATATCTATAATTCTCTATCATAATGTTAACTTAATAAGATATAACAATAATCTTAATTTTAATTTTAAATTATGATAATAATAAGATTTATGATAGAGATCGTTTGAGTGTGTAAGTCGAAATTCTGTCCGTGTAACGCTACGCTATTTTTAATCATTGTAAGTTATGTTCAACCTTTTTACATTAATGTCTCGTAACTAAGTTATTATTATGCTTATTTGAGCCGAAGTAATCGTGATGTTGGGCTAAAATATTAAGATGGGGTTATTGAACTTTGGACCATAATTAAGGTTTGGGCAAAAGACCGACACTTGTGGAAATTGGACTATTGACTATTAATAGATGGGGGGTATTGTCTAATTGAGTGACAACTCATTGGAGTCTGTCGAACCTATCTTCAAATTAATTAACCTAATAATTAATAATGATTATGGTTGTCCTATTTAGTGACGTTCATATGGAATCTGTTATAATCATTTAATTAATCAATTGGGTTGGGTAATTGATTATTCATTCTGATCAAGTGGATGAATTAATATTCATAAACTAATTAAAACAGGGGTGGATTACATACAGTGATAACTGGTGTAATTGTTGACAGAAGTGATAACTGCGTCACAGTTTAAATCCTTAATCAGTTGGAATATTTGACTTCGGGTATAAGGGTAATTTGACGAGGATACTCGCACTTTATATTTATGACCGATGGACTATTATGGACAAAAACCAGATAGACGTATCAAATAAACCAGGACAAAGGACAATTAACCCATGGTAATAAATTAAAATCAACACGTCAAACATCATGATTACGGAAGTTTAAATAAGCATAATTCCTTTATTTTATCTCTTTTTCGCATTTTTAATTATCGCACTTTTATTTTATGTCATTTAATTTATCGCACTTTATTTATTGTTATTTACTTTACTCTTTAAATTAAGTTATTTTTATATTTTACATTAGGTTTTAATTGCGACTTAAGTCTTTAAAATCGACAAACCGGTCATTAAACGGTAAAAAACCCCCCTTTTATAATAATAATACTACTAGTACATATATATTTTTTTGTATTTTTTACAAATATTGTGTGTAAAAATATAGCGTTAAACTTCACTAGCTCCCTGTGGAACGAACCGGACTTACTAAAAACTACACTACTCTACGATTAGGTACACTGTCTATAAGTGTTGTAGCAAGGTTTAAGTATATCCATTCTATAAATAAATAAATATCTTGTGTAAAATTGTAGCATATTTAATAGTATTTCGCACTAAAAATAATACTATTTTGTATACACCCCCTACGACATCAGTACTCAAAACTTTCTAGAAAACACCATTCGTACCTTGTGAAGTTAGCAAGAGTTCCATGAGCACCAACATGATTCACTGAGGAAATATCAATAAAACTGAATAATGAGGTATTGATTACATTAGTGAAATACTCCGCGAATGTTTTAGAGATTATTCATTTCTAATCCAGCCGAAAATCAAATGAGCTTAATATGATATTAACTCATTAAATCTGTATTATATCTGAAGAAAATATACATACATATATTTTCATAAAGACTGTAATAAAATTCTCTGGTACAAAATATTACTTGTAAAACTTTTAACGGGTAGGTAATACCTGAGAGATATATAAATTCACAATTAATATGTTACATTCTTCGATTCTGATTCAGCAAATCAACTTCGACTTTTCATCCGAATAAGTCATACTAAACGATTTCCCCTTCATCATTGTTACCAGAGAACCCTTTATATCTCGCCACAGTAGCAGTAAACTTACCAACAATTTCATTGATCTTTAAGCCTCTCCGAAAAATTATTATAATTATTCATTGAAACTCTATCATGTAATAATCTGCATCTTGTAACGGTAATTGTCATACCAAAAATCTTCAATCATTATTCTCGAATTTCCCAGCTATTCTACGCTAACAGTTATATATGTACATAAAACGTCTATCTCCTAGACTTACACACTTCGAATGTGAAGTTTCTGAAAAATACCCTAAACTGCGAACTAGTTCTCCAAATTTTGGAAAAATGCTGATGAAGCAGCAAAAACTGTAAACGACCTTAACAGTCAAAAGTTTGATGATAAAGAATAATGTGTTGGCAAAGCTTAGAAAAATAGAAGGTTTAAAACTGGAAAACGGATTGAGAAAACCATGAAGGAGGCTGTGGACAAATCACAAAGACTAAATCTACCTTCAAAGAATCCAAATGATTCAGTGTCTGCTAACGTCTTTAGTGAATACCTTACTCCTTATTTTAAAACCCTTGAGGATAATATTCTTCATCATCCTCTGATCTTAAGATATTCTAAGATATCATCATATCTTTCACTATAAATATCCTCGATATTTCTGAAGATATTTTCATAATTATTCTTATCTGAAATCATTTATCTCCTCGCGTTATCTCTATCATATCATAAACAAAATTGTTTTAGTTTCTAAATTTTGAAACCTTCGAGTTTAAAGTACGAATGTTTTTGAAGTAGTGTTGGGAATTGAAGCAAGAGTTAGTATAATATAATGACACTTGATCAACGTGATTATATTACAGTAAGTCATGATGAGTTTCTAATGGAACGTGATAAAGGTTCACAGATCATACCCTCATTATGAACCATGTTACATAACTCTTTCATTCTATTTAACCTCTAAACTATCAAGAAAATATTTTTCTTGATGATTCGCTCTTTTCTGGATATTCTGGTAATTTGACAAATCAAATCATGCTATTACCTTTCTGTGACACCGCTAAATTTTTTTTTTATAAATACATGGCGGAAGCATAATATTAATTAAACATGATATTAACATTTAAATAAACCGATGTCGCGTGTTGTAGTGACCCGAACTTTTCCATGTTTATATATATTAATTGAGATTGATATTTACATGATTAAATGTTTCCAACATGTTAAGCAATCAAACTTGTTAAGACTTGATTAATTGAAATAGGTTTCATATAGACAATTGACCACCCAAGTTGACCGGTGATTCACGAACGTTAAAACTTGTAAAAAAACTATATGATGACATATATATGGTTATATATATAGTTAACATGATATTATGATAAGTAAACATATCATTAATTATATTAACAATGAACTACATATGTAAAAACAAGACTACTAACTTAATGATTTTGAAACGAGACATATATGTAACGTTTATCGTTGTAACGACATTTAATGTATATATATCATATTAAGAGATATTCGTACATCATAATATCATGATAATATAATAATTTAAAATCTCTTTTGTTATTATAAACATTGGGTTAACAACATTTAACAAGATCGTTAACCTAAAGGTTTCAAAACAACACTTACATGTAACGACTAACGATGACTTAACGACTCAGTTAAAATGTATATACATGTAGTGTTTTAATATGTATTTATACACTTTTGAAAGACTTCAATACACTTATCAAAATACTTCTACTTAACAAAAATGCTTACAATTACATTCTCGTTCAGTTTCATCAACAATTCTACTCGTATGCACCCGTATTCGTACTCGTACAATACACATCTTTTAGATGTATGTACTATTGGTATATACACTCCAATGATCAGCTCTTAGCAGCCCATGTGAGTCACCTAACACATGTGGGAACCATCATTTGGCAACTAGCATGAAATATCTCATAAGATTACAAAAATATGAGTAATCATTCATGACTTATTTACATGAAAACAAAATTACATATCCTTTATATCTAATCCATACACCAACGACCAAAAACACCTACAAACACTTTCATTCTTCAATTTTCTTCATCTAATTGAACTCTCTCAAGTTCTATCTTCAAGTTCTAAGTGTTCTTCATAAATTCCAAAAGTTCTAGTTTCATAAAAATCAAGAATACTTTCAAGTTTGCTAGCTCACTTCCAATCTTGTAAGGTGATCATCCAACCTCAAGAAATCTTTGTTTCTTACAGTAGGTTATCATTCTAATACAAGGTAATAATCATATTCAAACTTTGGTTCAATTTCTATAACTATAACAATCTTATTTCAAGTGATGATCTTACTTGAACTTGTTTTCGTGTCATGATTTTGCTTCAAGAACTTTGAGCCATCCAAGGATCCATTGAAGCTAGATCCATTTTCCTCTTTTCCAGTAGGTTCATCCAAGGAACTTAAGGTAGTAATGATGTTCATAACATCATTCGATTCATACATATAAAGCTATCTTATTCGAAGGTTTAAACTTGTAATCACTAGAACATAGTTTAGTTAATTCTAAACTTGTTCGCAAACAAAAGTTAATCCTTCTAACTTGACTTTTAAAATCAACTAAACACATGTTCTATATCTATATGATATGCTAACTTAATGATTTAAAACCTGGAAACACGAAAAACACCGTAAAACCGGATTTACGCCGTCGTAGTAACACCGCGGGCTGTTTTGGGTTAGTTAATTAAAAACTATGATAAACTTTGATTTAAAAGTTGTTATTCTGAGAAAATGATTTTTATTATGAACATGAAACTATATCCAAAAATTATGGTTAAACTCAAAGTGGAAGTATGTTTTCTAAAATGGTCATCTAGACGTCGTTCTTTCGACTGAAATGACTACCTTTACAAAAACGACTTGTAACTTATTTTTCCGACTATAAACCTATACTTTTTCTGTTTAGATTCATAAAATAGAGTTCAATATGAAACCATAGCAATTTGATTCACTCAAAACGGATTTAAAATGAAGAAGTTATGGGTAAAACAAGATTGGATAATTTTTCTCATTTTAGCTACGTGAAAATTGGTAACAAATCTATTCCAACCATAACTTAATCAACTTGTATTATATATTATGTAATCTTGAGATACCATAGACACGTATACAATGTTTCGACCTATCATGTCGACACATCTATATATATTTCGGAACAACCATAGACACTCTATATGTGAATGTTGGAGTTAGCTATACAGGGTTGAGGTTGATTCCAAAATATATATAGTTTGAGTTGTGATCAATACTGAGATACGTATACACTGGGTCGTGGATTGATTCAAGATAATATTTATCGATTTATTTCTATACATCTAACTGTGGACAACTAGTTGTAGGTTACTAACGAGGACAGCTGACTTAATAAACTTAAAACATCAAAATATATTAAAAGTGTTGTAAATATATTTTGAACATACTTTGATATATATGTATATATTGTTATAGGTTCGTGAATCAATCAGTGGCCAAGTCTTACTTCCCGACGAAGTAAAAATCTGTGAAAGTGAGTTATAGTCCCACTTTTAAAATCTAATATTTTTGGGATGAGAATACATGCAGGTTTTATAAATGATTTACAAAATAGACACAAGTACGTGAAACTACATTCTATGGTTGAATTATCGAAATCGAATATGCCCCTTTTTATTAAGTCTGGTAATCTAAGAATTAGGGAACAGACACCCTAATTGACGCGAATCCTAAAGATAGATCTATTGGGCCTAACAAACCCCATCCAAAGTACCGGATGCTTTAGTACTTCGAAATTTATATCATATCCGAAGGGTGTCCCGGAATGATGGGGATATTCTTATATATGCATCTTGTTATTGTCGGTTACCAGGTGTTCACCATATGAATGATTTTTATCTCTATGTATGGGATGTGTATTGAAATATGAAATCTTGTGGTCTATTGTTACGATTTGATATATATAGGTTAAACCTATAACTTACCAACATTTTTGTTGACGTTTTAAGCATGTTTATTCTCAGGTGATTATTAAGAGCTTCCGCTGTCGCATACTTAAATAAGGACAAGATTTGGAGTCCATGCTTGTATGATATTGTGTAAAAACTGCATTCAAGAAACTTATTTTGTTGTAACATATTTGTATTGTAAACCATTATGTAATGGTCGTGTGTAAACAGGATATTTTAGATTATCATTATTTGATAATCTACGTAAAGCTTTTTAAACCTTTATTGATGAAATAAAGGTTATGGTTTGTTTAAAAATGAATGCAGTCTTTGAAAAACGTCTCATATAGAGGTCAAAACCTCGCAACGAAATCAATTAATATGGAACGTTTTTAATCAATAAGAACGGGACATTTCAGTTGGTATCCGAGCGTTGGTCTTAGAGAACCAGAAAATTTGCATTAGTGTGTCTTATCGAGTTTGTTAGGATGCATTAGTGAGTCTGGACTTCGACCGTGTTTTCTTTAAAAATGATTGCTTAACATTTTTGTTGGAAACTATATATTTTTAACATATGAATATTATGTGATATATTAATCTCTTAACGTGTTTGATATTATGTGATAGATGTCTACCTCTAGAACAAGTCCCATTGACTCACCTAATAATAATGAAGAGTCAAATGTAAATTGGAATAATTTGTGGACTGATTCACAAGTTCCCGAAGAGGAACCGGAAGAAGAGTCGGAACCGGAAGAAGAATCGGAACCGGAAGAAGAATCAGAACCGGATGAAGAAATAGAACCGGTGGGGGAAATAATAAAACGGTTAAGTAAAAGAAAATCCTCAACCAACCGACCAAAGTTAATTATGGTCAATGGTGTTTCCGCCAAGGAAGCAAAATATTGGGAGGATTACCAATTCTCCGATGAATCGGATTCCGACGAGAATTCCGATGATGTTATAGAAATTACCCCAACTGAATTTAAAAAGGCAAAAGAAAATAATAAGGGAAAGGGCATAAAATTAGAGAAATCTAATTCCAACCTCGATGAACTTTATATGTATCGTCAACCCCCGAAGTCCTTAAGTTGTAACAATGACCCGGGAACCTCTAAACCACCAGGTTTTTCTAAACCAATGTGGACAACGACGGTTCGTATTAGGGGAACATCATATATCCCTAGAAACTTGGCAAAACGAACCAAAACCGAAGAAGAAGAAACGAGCGAGTCGGAATAAGATAGTTGTATTCGTGTGGTGTAATATATGGAATATAGTGTTCTTATGCTTTATGATATATGTAAAAATTGCTTGTATTAATAAGTATTTTTTTTTATGAATCTAACTCTTGTCTATTTTACAGTTTAAAAATACAAAATGGATAGACAACCCAATATTTTAAGAGACCTACCCGGAGACATGATTGATGAAATCTTGTCTAGAGTCGGCCAGAATTCTTCGGCACAACTATTTAAGGCGAGATCAGTTTGTAAGACATTCGAAGAACGTTCCAAGAATGTCTTGGTTTATAAGAGACTTTCGTTTGAAAGATGGGGGATATCACATTGGGAAACCCATAAGTTACGATGTGTTTACTTTGACGCATATATTGCGGGGAACCCAAATGCTATTTTACGCAACGGGTTAAGAAATTATTTTGACTCAATATATCCGAATATTGGACTTCGTGATTTAGAAAAAGCGGCTAACATGCAACATAAAGAAGCATGTTATGCTTACGGATTAGTAATGTTCGCTTCTCACCAAAGTGAGAACAAGAACATCGGGCTACAACTATTAAACAAAACGTTTCCACAAGTGACGGAGTCGGTAATTGGGGTAAGAAATGAGGTTTTTAGATTATTACGGGACTGTTGGACATTACGTAACCCTCGTCCCTTTGATGACGTTACAACACGCTGTCTTATCAACGGCCATAACGGTTATGTTGCACAAGACCAAGGATGGGAAGTAGTCCTAGTAAAACCAGAATGCATGACTTGTTTCTGGACGTATGAATTACGTGTATTTATTGCCTTTGCTGAACGACTTGTGTACTAGCTAGAATTGTCTTCACAACTATCTTGTATCAAAGTTATTGTGTGCTATATTTCATGCTTTATGTAAAATAAGCGGTATTGTAAGTTTGTAAAATATTGTATAAAAGTTTGAACGCGAAATATTATTATAATCAGTTTTTCATATAGAATTGTAGTAGTTGAATTGTATATTAGCTACTAAGTATGAACTTAACGGGTAGGTACTACCCGAATTTAAACTTATAAAACGCTAATATGAAGAAAAAGCTTTTATAAATGAGTTCATATTATGCTACGAAATACTATTAACTACTCTTAATATTCTGTATGATTAACTTGTTCCATTTAACTATTTTGAAGGAAATGGCACCGACTACTCGACACACCGTGAATATGAATGAAGAGGAATTCCGTACTTTTCTAGCTTCAAACATAGCTGCAGTACAGGCTGCGCTACATACCAACAATAACCTTGGATCTAGCAGTACAGGAAATCGTGTAGGATGCACCTACAAAGAATTCACTGCCTGCAAACCTTTGGAATTTGATGGAACCGAAGGACCGATCGGATTGAAACGGTGGACCGAGAAGGTTGAATCGGTGTTTGCCATAAGTAAGTGTACTGAAGAGGACAAAGTGAAGTACGCTACGCATACCTTCACAGGTTCTGCGTTAACATGGTGGAATACCTATCTAGAGCAAGTGGGACAAGACGATGCGTACGCACTACCGTGGTCAGCATTCAAGCACTTGATGAACGAGAAGTACCGTCCCAGAACCGAGGTCAATAAGCTCAAGACAGAACTTAGAGGGTTACGAACCCAAGGATTTGATATTACCACGTACGAAAGACGATTCACAGAATTGTGCCTATTGTGTCCGGGAGCATTCGAAGATGAGGAAGAGAAGATCGACGCATTTGTGAAAGGATTACCGGAAAGAATCCAAGAAGATATAAGTTCACACGAGCTCGCCTCCATACAACAGGCATGTAGAATGGCTCATAAACTAGTGAACCAGATTGAAGAAAGAATTAAAGAACAGACTGCTGAAGAGGCCAATGTGAAGCAAGTCAAAAGAAAGTGGGAGGAAAACGGTGATAAGAATCACCAATACAACAACAACAGCAATTACAACAATAATCGCAACAATTATCCCAACAATCGCAACATCAATCGCAACTACAACAAACGGCCCAACAACAACAACAACAACAGCAGCAACTACAACAATCATCCCAACAACAATAATAACCGCAACAACAATAACAATCAGAAGCAACTATGCCAAAGGTGTGAAAAGAATCACTCGGGGTTCTGCACCAAATTTTGCAACAAGTGTAAAAGAAATGGTCATAGCGCGGCGAAGTGTGAGGTCTACGGACCAGGGGTTAATAGAACGAAAGGAACAAATGGTGTCGGAACGAGTAATGGCGGAGCAAGTAGTGTCGGAGCAAGTTATGCCAATGTAGTTTGTTATAAATGTGGAAAACCAGGCCACATTATTAGAAATTGCCCGAACCAGGAGAACACGAATGGACAAGGCCGTGGAAGAGTTTTCAATATTAATGCGGTAGAGGCACAGGAAGACCCGGAGCTTGTTACGGGTACGTTTCTTATTGACAATAAATCTGCTTACGTTTTATTTGATTCGGGTGCGGATAGAAGCTATATGAGTAGAGATTTTTGTGCTAAATTAAGTTGTCCATTGACGCCTTTGGATAGTAAATTTTTACTCGAATTAGCAAATGGTAAATTAATTTCAGCAGATAATATATGTCGGAATCGAGAAATTAAACTGGTTAGCGAAACATTTAAGATTGATTTGATACCAGTAGAGTTAGGGAGTTTTGATGTGATAATCGGTATGGACTGGTTGAAAGAAGTGAAAGCGGAGATCGTTTGTTACAAAAATGCAATTCGCATTATACGAGAAAAAGGAAAACCCTTAATGGTGTACGGAGAAAAGGGCAACACGAAGCTACATCTTATTAGTAATTTGAAGGCACAAAAACTAATAAGAAAAGGTTGCTATGCTGTTCTAGCACACGTCGAGAAAGTACAAACTGAAGAAAAGAGCATCAATGATGTTCCCATTGCAAAAGAATTTCCCGATGTATTTCCGAAAGAATTACCGGGATTACCCCCACATCGATCCGTTGAATTTCAAATAGATCTTGTACCAGGAGCTGCACCAATAGCTCGTGCTCCTTACAGACTCGCACCCAGTGAGATGAAAGAACTGCAAAGCCAATTACAAGAACTTTTAGAGCGTGGTTTCATTCGACCAAGCACATCACCGTGGGGAGCTCCTGTTTTGTTTGTCAAGAAGAAAGATGGTACATTCAGGTTGTGTATCGACTACCGAGAGTTGAACAAACTTACCATCAAGAACCGCT